>NW_007378946.1:0-33311 GCF_000475195.1 Diaphorina citri | reverse complement strand
TTTTTTCTTCTTTTTTAATTAGTATCTCTCTGTCTCTTACTTTTATAATTTTAAACCATTTTGTATATTTGTATTTCCATATATTTTGTTTATTTTTATCTTGACCTGTGTAAACAATAACCTATATTGATATACATTAAATAAATAAATAAATATTTGATTTGATTTGATTTGAGCAACACAAGCGGGGCTATTTGGACCAATTTTCGAGACAGATCTACAGTTACTGTTGTCGTTGTTGTGATGGGTTGTGTCAATCTTTGGACATCATTATGGACCAACCCATGGCAGCAGCCACCTTCCTGGACCTGGAAGATGGGTGACTGAATATCATCATTGACGTTCGCAACAACAACGGATCCAGGTACAGTTCACTCTGAGCAACTGTATTATTCGGGCCTTTAGGAGGGCATATTTAGCTCTTACTCACTTGTCTTGGTAACCTCCATACTGGTGAACGTTGTAGTTCCCTGTACTGTAAATCACTGATACGTTCCTCCTATCCAAGAAGTGGGTATCCACAAAAAATATTTTCTCAATTTTTCATTTTTCGCCAGTAGAAATCCCTAGATTCAATAGGTATAAAACAATAAAAAAAAAGAGATTGTGAACAGAAAAGTTCAAAAATTTTCAAAAAAGAACACTTTTTTCCACAGCTTTTCACTTTTCTGATTTTTGAAATTTTTGTTTACAAAAAAAAACGACACTAGCGCGATCTATCAAAATCTGCTTCACTTTTTTGTGAACACAGGAAAAAATCCACATTAGAGTACCTCCTTGAGAATATTCCAATGGCGGTAAAATTTAAAATTATCAATTTCAATTTAGAAATTTGTCTGATTGGCTAGGCTGATAGGTGATAGGGTTTATTGATTTTTTGGCTGGTTAAAAACTTTGTAATAAGAGAATATTCCAATGGCGGTAAAATTTAAAATTATCAATTTCAATTTAGAAATTTGTCTGATTGGCTAGGCTGATAGGTGATAGGGTTTTTTGATTTTTTGGCTGGTTAAAAACTTTGTAATAATTGACTAGGCTGATAGGTGATAGGGTTTTTTGATTTTTTGGCTGGTTAATAACTTTGTAATAAGTCAAGAAAAGGATAAGGACCAATACCCCTACCAAACTATTACCCAATTGTCTATTCTGAGGAGACACACTTGAATCCTACTCTCAAAATGGATAAAACAGGTAAGTTGTCATCACCTCTTCTGTGCCCTTATTTATTCTGATGTAACCACCTATTTACCAAACCAACCCCACAGAACTTCAACATCCAATTCATTATTGCACTCCCGTGTTTAAAATCAAAGTAACCAACCACAGTGACAACAAGTAGAATTAAGTGTCTTGTGAACAAGAAAATAACATTTTATTACAAACATAATGTAGGTTTTATAACATAACATAACTTATCTAGAGATAGACACAACATTGCAGATTTTGGACAAGTGTATTCAGATTTACAGATTGTATTCACACTCATTCATGCTATGAATTGCAAAATCATGTACCTACTGCTTGCGGCAAAGGCCATTCCTCAAATAGAAAGTAATATTACATTGTTCAAAATTTTCATGATCAAACTTGGATTTGAATTAGCAACCTGAGTCCACCATGCGAACCACTGCACCACCTAGTTTTTTACTTTCTTTTTTCTAGGCACTACCTAAATTATTCAATTTTATTTTTTCACCTCTTTGCACAGCAGTCAATCCTCTGACCCTGCAATATTGTATTCACCTCATAAAACAGTATTCAAGTTGAGTAATAAACGAAATTTCCAACTAAAATAATAAAAATCTAAGGCTAATTTCATAAAATCAGAAATTTCTACTATAGTTTAAAATGTTCAATGAAAAAAATACCATTAGTAGGTAAGTAAGGTATAGGTTTATTACAAGAAAATAGTAGTAGAGATTTTTTTTGTAAACTTTTGGTTTTATAAACAGGACAATTAGTTTAATATTATCTACAAAAGAGATCCTTTGATACACAATTCTCAGACCAATAGACAAAAATTATATGCTGTGTTTAGATAGTAATGACCCACAAAAATAATTATTCTACTGTGTGACCTTTTTTTTTTTGATATTGCTAGAAAAAGATCACGTTGTGTCTATTGATACAAAGAATTTGTAAATCAAAAGGATTCCTTCTGTAGTAATATGTATTTGTAAAAAAGTATAGGAAAGGTACGTTACAAATTACAAGTACAAAGTATAACAATCATTATTTTAACCTCTTATGTACCCATTGGACGCTATGAGCTATTTTTTCTTCAACTAACCCTTGATTTACCTTGGCAAAATTCTCGGAAATGAGATTTCCCACCCAACTATTTAAAACTCTATGCTTTGCTCTCTCTTTCATATAGCTACTTTTAGCTACTCCATGTGTATGTTTAGCTACTTTTAGCTTGTTCATACCTATGTATAGCTACTTTTAGGTACATGGAAGGTTATACTTACAGGCTCGATACAAAATGCTAACGAAAATAAACAGTTTTTCCAAATAAAGAGCGAAAGAAAAAAAAGAAAGTATTTATAACGAAATTTAATTTCCATTATAATTCTATTCAGTCAGAAGTTATATAAAAAAAGTGTCTACCCACGAAACGAAATAATAGTAAGAAGGGGGGAAATGTAACAATAATGTACTTATAGAAAGGGGAACATAGTAATAGGAGGTACATGGAAGGTTATACTTACAGGCTCGATACAAAATGCTAACGAAAATAAACAGTTTTTCCAAATAAAGAGCGAAAGAAAAAAAAAAAAGTATTTATAACGAAATTTAATTTCTATTATAATTCTATTCAGTCAGAAGTTATATCAAAAAAAGTGTCTACCCACGAAACGAAATAATAGTAAGAAGGGGGGAAATGTAACAATAATGTACTTATAGAAAGAGGAAAATAGTAATAGGATAGAAACAAATTTAAAAACAAATTATGTCTTATTAAAACTCATGACTGAACCAGTGGCGAAGGTACACTACATTAGGGGTACACTAGTACCCCAGGGACATACTCCACACCACTGGGGGGGGGGAATAACAGTATAAAAACTAAGTAACAAGATTCTACACAAATGGTTTCTTTGTATGTATAAAGTACTTACAAAATGTTTAACAGAAACAGTCGTATCTAGGGTAAAGTTATCTAAATAGAGTTCTCTACAAGAAAATTTAATTAACAGTGTGAATTTTAATTCCTTAAAGTACACCTTAAAAATATCCCTTTTTTTTCTAGCCTTACCTAATAGAGTTCTCTACAGAAAATGTATAACAGGGAATTTAATTCCTTAAATTACAACTTAAAAGTAACCTCTAGCCTTACCTAATAGAGTTCTCTACAGAAAATGTATAACAGGGAATTTAATTCCTTAAATTACAACTTAAAAGTAACCTTTTTTTTCTAGCCTTACCTAGTTTGCCTTTAAAATAATAAGTCTATGTTCTTAAACGTAAAAATCTAACTGAGTGGTTGCAGTAAAGAACTGCATGAGTTAAGTAACATGATAAAATTATTTAATAAAAAATCCTAGGTAACATAAAATGTAACATAATTAATTAAAATTAATTAATTTAAAAAAAGTATTCTTTTCCGGAACTCTTTCTTTAATACTTATGAAGTTGATACAGCTCTAGCTTATAGGAGGTTAAAGAAATATCAGGCCCGCGGACCATGAAAAACTTCGAACTTTTCATTTCATACTTCGCAAAAGTTAGGACGTAACTTTTCATATTTTCATCAGTAAAATGGTCTCTACAAATTAAATTGACTACTTGTGACAATATAAGTAACATGATAAAATTATTTAATAAAAAATCCTAGGTAACATAAAATGTAACATAATTAATTAAAATTAATTAATTTAAAAAAAGGTATTCTTTTCCGGAACTCTTTCTTTAATACTTATGAAGTTGATACAGCTCTAGCTTATAGGAGGTTCAAGAAATATCAGGCCCGCGGACCATGAAAAACTTCGAACTTTCCATTTCAAACTTCGCAAAATTTAGGACGTAACTTTTCATATTTTCATCAGTAAATGGTCTCTACAAATTAAATTGACTACTTGTGATAGTTGAGCGCCTTGACCACCGAGGTAGGATAAGATCAATACATGAGTATGATGAACCTAAGTATATATTTTATTTGTTAAAAACAATAACTTTTACTGGGCACACTCTGAAAGCTTTTAGTAAATTGTTCTTTTGCTACGGGTATTATCCTTATAAATTAGGTTTGTTCTGTTCTTCATCTTTTCTTCTTAATTCTGTAATGTAAAAGGCGGTAAACTGTAACTACTGAGGTCTTATAATATCGTCTTATAAAAAAATAGGGCAGGATAGGAAAAATAGAGCCGTTTTGAGACCAACCCTAATTTGTTTAGGATTTAACCCGGGTGGGAATCTAAACTGTGACTTAGCGCTTACAAGGCAGGCGCGTTACCCTCCAAGCTATCTAAGGCTAGCTAATCTATCCCAAGTCAAATTGAGTGTTTACCATTCAAAATAAACTAGATAGGTAAGTATCTTCTGTTTGATATTCATGAGAAGTTAAACAGGCTCTTATGAAGTTGATACAGCTCTAGCTTATAGGAGGTTCAAGAAATATCAGGCCCGCGGACCATGAAAAACTTCGAACTTTCCATTTCATACTTCGCAAAAGTTAGGACGTAACTTTTCATATTTTCATCAATAAATGGTCTCTACAAATTAAATTGACTACTTGTGATAGTTAATGTTCCCTGCTAAATAATTCAATTGACAATGAGAGCCTTAAAGTAACATTACTCATCTATTTCTCACACAATAGGTAAAAAACTGATTAGAATTCCCATTATATTTCTTTCCTTTTGAGAGGATAAGGAAAGTAATGGTCACCCGTCTCGCTACGCGTCATGGTCGACGTTGCTCAACTTCAATGTTCTATCGCCGGAACTGGTTTTTTAACATCTAGTCTAATTCTCTATAGGAATCATACACTAGGAAAGTACACACGTGAGTACTAGGAAAATAGAAAGTAAAAGAGTGTGATTTTTTTATTTTTATTATTTTTTTTTTTAACTCAAATATTTGCTAAGACCAGGGCCACACTTGGAGATTAAACTATGATTAAATTTTAGTCTTTGGATTTAACAATTCAGAAATTAGAACCATTGGCTAAAAAATTGAAATCAACCAATCAGATTGCAGAATTTTATCTCTAAGTTTGGCTCCATTAAATCCTACTCTTGAATCTTTCAACATTTAAATCCTATCTGTAATCTCAAGTATTATTAACAAAACTGTCGCTATGTATTCTAACGTCCAGGTTATTCTTATGGTTAACATTTATCGAGCTCGGATCTGACATGGACTGCTGTCGGCCATTGGTCTTCAGCTTTCGACTCGACTTGTCTTTACTTGACTTGTCTTTTAGACTGGAATTGTCTTTTAAACTGGACGTGTGATAAGAGCTGTTATCCCTGCCTTCTATACTGTGAAGATGAGTGTCCTTGTGGCTGGATTTGTCCATATGACTGGACTTATCCATATGGCTGGACTTATCCATGTCCATATCCACTCGGAACAGGGTTAGAAACGCCATGCCGAAGTTACTGAAGTGCGCATGTTCCCCCAATCCCTGACAGGGTAGTTCATCGCTGCACTCCAGTCGTCCGAATAACTCCACGCCCAGAGCGGCGAATATGAAGAACAGGAGGAAGAAGAGGAGGCCCAGGTTGCCCACCTGGGGCAGGGCTTGCATGACGGTGTCTAAGAGGGCACGGATACCCTTGGCCATTTTGAGCAGCTTGAGAACTGGAAGAGGAGAAGATGGGTATATTTGAGCTGATGGTAGGTACAAAACACCCCTGAGAAAAGGGCTACCCAGGGTAAGTGTACCATTTATTCGCCCACCTAAAAAACGTACCATTTATTGGCTACCTTCCAACCAAGCTAAGCTGGCTTTTGACTGGAGCATGAAATTTCATCTTTGTAAGAAAAAAAAGAGAGGGTTTTTCGGTCTGATTCTCTGATTGTCTGACTGAAGCAGCTTTCCCTATGGATCTATAAAGTTCAGAAACGTTGTGCGTGGTTGGTACCTGGACGGTTGAACGTTTGGCGAAAAGTAACGAAAATGTATTTAAAAACCATGTAAAAAAGGTTGTGACCCGGGCCTTAGCACATAAGTAGATCTTTTTGATTTTTTTTTTCAGACCATGACTTTTCTTATCTGCCAACCTGGCAGTGGCGCGAATTTTTGAAAATGAAAACATCATCATTTGAAATTAAAAAAAAGGAAATTTTAGAATTTTTAGAACACTTTCATTGATTTTGTCAAATATGCGTTTCCTGTAAATATTCCAGGAGGAATACCTAACAAGTGATCATTGGATGCACGAGCTGTCAACATAGCTGTTAGTTTGACCCTTGCAGCTCATTACCAAACATATGGCTACTATAGACACCAAGAAACACACTGATGTGGAAAGGTAAGTTGCTAAGATAAAGATAACTGTCCAATAATTCAGGCTAGGACTTAAACCTAATGACATCTCAATATTGAGGTAACATATACAAAGGTAACAGCTATCCTAGAAACCTTTGTGTTATAGGTTTAACTTGAGACCTAGGTACTTTTTGTCGTTATCTGGCTACAAACTTTTTTCCCTTCAAAACTTTGTAATTTCTTATCTTTCTATTTCAGATGGGTCTGCATCTACCCAGCTTACATAAACCGCAAGAAAACCCTAGCCGAGGGCAGAAGAATCCCAAAGGCAAAGGCTGTGGACAATCCAACCTACAAAGATATTGATGATGTCCTTTCCACCACTGGGCTCAAATATCACATCGAGAACAAACTTTACCCGCGGGAGATTAGCAAAGAACACTTTGTCCGAGGACGTGCCCGAGTACAACTGAAAAATGATGATGGATCTCCGGTGAACCCTGATTTTCCAACACGGGAAGCTGTTATGCTACACCTGGGTGCACTCATTCCAAAACTGAAGTCCCGACAGGGGAAACAGGCTAACTCGGAACAAAATCAACAGAGAGATTTGTCCGGTGGAGGCGGTGGTGGTAAGAAGCAAGGTCTCGTATATTTGATGGGTTATTAAAGAATAATACATACACTAACAATTCATTAAAAAGACCTTGCTTAACTAAAAAAAAAGGTTTTGTATACCTGATAGGTACTTATTTGTTACCTTTTCATGTAACTATTTAATACAATAATGAAGCTTGTACATTTAATAAATTTCTAACTTTAAAAATACATTTGATAAAATTATCCAGTTTAAGTAAATTGGATTTTAAGTAAATAGATAATAACAAATAAATATTGCAACATCCCTTCCACTCTGGGTTCTACAAATAAGCAGGCATTTTTGGGATGATTGCAATATTGTTTATTAACCTTACCCTAAATTAGAATTTCACAAGTGAAATCAATGAAATATTTTCATTCACTTCACTAGAATATTTACCTACTTATGTAAAAAAAAAGTCTTATCAGCAAACTGAATACAGGTTGTCTATGTCTAGCTATCTCTATTGACTGAGAGAGAAATTAATATGCCATATAGGAACTATGATATCATTCTGCTATGAAACTATATGCCTATATATATGCATATGAAACTATGTGCCTATACATCTAGCTACTTGACTGTGATGATCAATTTACATATCACATTCCTGCAGTAGGTAGGTTTTGCTATTTATTAAGTAATGTGTCTGGAGATACAGAATGGGTTAGTACCTAGATTATTATTAGTGGGACAGTAGATTTTTATTAGTGGAAAATGTTCCATTGAATACATAGGATGTGAGAATTTTATTTTTATAAATGGGAAATATACATACCACTGATTGGGAAGTGTTCTCGTTTGGCACATATGTAGTGAACCTATTTCTCACTACCTAAAGGTGTTTGAAAATGTTCATACTGACCTCCATACTTTGCTTTTTTTTTTTTTGTAACTTGAGATCTTTTTGTCTCAGAAGCAAAGAGAAGGAATACAGGATAGGAGAAAGCCAGCTATCCTTAGAAAAAAACTTATCTTTTTAGGATGAAGGTTGCCCAGGGCGGGAATCAAACCTGTGACCTAGCACTTACAAGGCAGATGTGCTACCGTCCAAGCAAACCAGGCTTAAATATACATAAAAAAAAAAAAAAAAAAATCGAAATCCTGAATGAGATTAATAAAGAAGATGGAACAGAGTGTAATGGTACAAAAAAAAAAAAAAAAAATACATACACACTATGCTTATGAGATGAGTAGCTACACTCCTACTATGCTGTGGCATTGAGACAAATAACCCTGTCAGAGATAGCAGCTGATTCATTTCAGTGTGTCTCCATTCATTAAACACTCATCTCTCTTCTGTCCTTTTGTTCTTTTTTAGCTGCAAAACTATGACTATCATTTTTTATATGTATCCTAAGTTCCATTAAATAATTTTTACTAATGTTATACCTATTATTTTATTATTTGTGTAAAGTCTACTTTACACTTTGTCACAACTACTTAATGTTACTTCAATGTATAGAAAATAGACCACCTCTTAACATCGTTTATTTTTTCTTTCATTTTCAGCCAAAATGGATCAGATTACAGTGAAGGAGGTGAAAATCTTGGAGACCGCCAACGACATCCAAGAGAGGCGAGAGCAAGTCCTCAACCGTTATGCTGACTTCAAGTCAGAAGCCCGATCGAAACGAGAAAAACTCGAAGATTCAAGACGTTTTCAGTATTTCAAGAGAGATGCTGACGAGCTTGAGTCATGGATTTACGAAAAGCTCCAAGCCGCATCGGATGAGAGCTACAAGGAGACAACCAACTTGCAAGCCAAGATCCAGAAACATCAGGCGTTCGAAGCGGAAGTAGCTGCCCATAGCAATGCTATCGTGGTACTTGACAACACTGGTAAGGAAATGATCAATCAGAATCATTTCGCGTCTGAAGTCATTCGCAAGCGACTGGAAGAACTTCATAGACTATGGGAGCTGCTGCTATCCAAGCTGGCAGAGAAAGGGATGAAGCTTCAGCAAGCGTTGGTTTTGGTACAGTTCATCCGTCAATGTGATGAAGTGATGTTCTGGATTAATGACAAGGAAGCTTTCGTCACTGCTGATGAATTTGGAGCTGACCTGGAACATGTTGAAGTTTTGCAAAGAAAGTTCGACGAGTTCCAAAAGGATATGGCATCTCAGGAATACAGAGTGACTGAGGTGAATCAACTTGCTGATAAACTTGTGTTGGAGGGCCATCCTGAACGTGAGACCATCGTGCGACGCAAGGAAGAGTTGAGTGAGGCATGGATGAGATTGAAGCAGCTGGCATTGATGAGACAGGAGAAGTTATTTGGTGCCCATGAGATTCAACGTTTCAATCGTGATGCTGATGAGACCGTGGCATGGATTGCAGAGAAGGACGCTGTACTCTCTTCTGATGAATATGGAAGAGACTTAGCAAGTGTCCAAACACTCCAGAGAAAACATGAAGGTGTGGAACGAGATCTTGCTGCATTGGAAGACAAAGTATCTACCCTGGGTGCCGAGGCGGATCGTCTGTGTGGCATTCATAGTGATCATGGAGATCAAATCCAAGCCAAGCGAGCAGAGATTGTTGAGTATTGGGAACGTTTGACTGGAAAAGCTAAGGGAAGAAAACAAAAGCTGGACGAGTCCTACTACTTGCACAGATTCCTGGCAGATTATAGAGATTTGATCTCTTGGGTGAGTGACATGAAGGCAATCATCTCGGCTGATGAACTTGCCAAGGATGTTGCTGGTGCAGAGGCTCTCCTGGAGAGACACCAGGAACACAAGGGAGAGATTGATGCACGTGAAGATAGTTTCCGTGGTACTGCTGATGCTGGTCAATCTCTATTGGATCGTAACCACTACGCTGCCGATGATATCAGAGAAAAACTCAGAAACTTGGAGAATGACAAAACCCATCTACTGACACTCTGGGAGGAACGTCGCATTCTGTACGAGCAATGTATGGATTTACAACTGTTCTACAGAGATACTGAACAAGCTGACACTTGGATGGCCAAACAAGAAGCTTTCCTGTCTAATGAAGATCTAGGTGACTCCTTGGATAGTGTTGAAGCTCTGATCAAGAAACATGAAGATTTCGAAAAATCTCTGGCAGCTCAGGAAGAAAAAATCAAAGCCCTTGATGAGTTTGCCACCAAACTGATTGAAGGTCAACACTATGCTGCTGATGATGTCGCTCAGAGAAGAGATCTGCTACTGAAGCGTCGTGCTGGATTATTGGAGAAATCCGCCAGACGACGAGCCATTCTGGAAGATTCATACAAATTCCAACAATTTGAAGAGATTGTTGAGTATTGGGAACGTTTGACTGGAAAAGCTAAGGGAAGAAAACAAAAGCTGGACGAGTCCTACTACTTGCACAGATTCTTGGCAGATTACAGAGATTTGATCTCTTGGGTCAGTGACATGAAGGCCATCATCTCGGCTGATGAACTTGCCAAGGATGTTGCTGGCGCAGAGGCTCTCCTAGAAAGACATCAGGAACACAAGGGAGAGATTGATGCACGTGAAGATAGTTTCCGTGGTACTGCTGATGCTGGTCAGTCTCTGTTGGATCGTAACCACTACGCTGCCGATGATATTAGAGAAAAACTCAGAAACTTGGAGAATGACAAAACCCATCTACTGACACTCTGGGAGGAACGTCGTATTCTGTATGAGCAATGCATGGATTTACAACTGTTCTATAGAGACACTGAACAAGCTGACACCTGGATGGCCAAACAAGAAGCTTTCCTCTCCAATGAAGATCTAGGTGACTCCTTGGATAGTGTTGAAGCTCTAATCAAGAAACATGAAGATTTCGAAAAATCTCTGGCAGCTCAGGAAGAAAAAATCAAAGCCCTTGATGAGTTTGCCACCAAGCTTATTGAAGGTCAACACTATGCAAATCAAAGCCCTTGATGAGTTTGCCACCAAACTGATTGAAGGTCAACACTATGCTGCTGATGATGTCGCTCAGAGAAGAGATCTGCTACTGAAGCGTCGTGCTGGATTATTGGAGAAATCCGCCAGACGACGAGCCATTCTGGAAGATTCATACAAATTCCAACAATTTGAAAGAGATTGTGACGAAACTAAAAGCTGGGTCACCGAAAAACTCAAGTTTGCCAACGATGACAACTATTTGGACCCAACGAACTTGAATGGTAAAGTCCAGAAGCATCAGAACTTTGAGCAAGAACTGAATGCGAATAAAACAAGAATGGATGAGATCACATCTACTGGACAAGAACTTCTTGAAGCAAATCATTATGCATCTGATAAAATCAGACAACGCATGGAACAGATTGTTCACTTGTGGGAAAGTTTGGCAACTGCAACTGAAAAGAAAGGTAATAAACTGCAAGAAGCCTCTCAACAACAAGGGTTCAATAGAACGATTGAAGACATTGAATTATGGTTGTCCGAGATCGAGGGTCAGTTAATGAGTGAAGATTATGGTAAAGATCTTACAAGTGTGCAGAATCTTCAGAAGAAGCATGCTCTCCTGGAGGCTGATGTCGCTTCTCACTTGGATAGAATCGAAAGTGTCAAAGCTGCTACCGAACAATTTTTGGAACGTGGGCATTTCGACGCTGATAATATCAAGGCAAAGCAAGCCGCCATGTGTGAACGCTATGAGAATCTTCAGCGTCCTATTTGATTTGGCAAGCATTTTAAAGATCTAAGGGACATTTTATTGGGACAAAGCAAGCCTATGGAGGTAGATTTGTGATACTGTCCTGCTAACCAGAAAAGCAAGCAAACTGGAGACCTCTCCTAAGCACGATCCATAATAGGGTGACCTACTTGGTCAAATTTCTAGAAGATAGGGATCCTCAAATTTGTTCAAAGCTGTCTAACAACCAAACATCTCTATTGTGAAATATTGAAATGTTACTGTCTACTATATTTTTTGCCTGGGTTCCAAAAATACCCAAAAATACTTACCATCACTCACTCAGTGCGAAAAAATGACAAGTTTCTGATAATTTTGATAAGAAATTGATAAAGAAAAAGGACATAACCTCACCATTCAAAAAAATTGAAGAAAATTATCCGGAAGGTCAATATGGGCTAGATAAGGTCTGAGAGTCAGGCTAAAGTGGAGCCCAAAGCAAATTTGCAAAATTTCAAAGTTTTACTTTTCTACAAGAGGATCTTACTATGTGTAGATAATGTGACTTTAAAATTTCATATTAATGTAAATTCGTGCTTTAAAAGTTTATAAAATGATCTAAATTCGTTTTTAAAAAAATTTCGGCCACCGAAAGCCAGTGAAGGTCAATATGGGCTAGATAAGGTCTGAGAGTCAGGCTAAAGTGGAGCCCAAAGCAAATTTGCAAAATTTCAAAGTTTTACTTTTCCACGAGAGGATCTTACTATGTGTAGATATGTGACTTTAAAATTTCATATTAATGTAAATTCGTGCTTTAAAAGTTTATAAAATGATCTAAATTCGTTTTTTAAAATTTTTCGGCCACCGAAAGCCAGGAAAAAAATGGCGATTGAAAATTTTTATTTGTCAACTTTTTTCAGAACTCTCGCATTATCCACAAAATTTTACCTCCTTGAACTCTGCACTGCACGCTACCTAGCGGCGTTTTGACGCACTATCTGAAGAATGTGCATATTGAAAGGCGGCTGATGTATTGGAGCACATAAATTCTAGCACTGATTTGCCATACAGCAAGGCGGCTGATTTCCAAACAAAAATGTACATGAGCCACCAAGTTTTGACTTTTTCGACGTTTTCAGTATTTCAAGAGAGATGCTGACGAGCTTGAGTCATGGATTTACGAAAAGCTCCAAGCCGCATCGGATGAGAGCTACAAGGAGACAACCAACTTGCAAGCCAAGATCCAGAAACATCAGGCGTTCGAAGCAGAAGTCGCTGCCCATAGCAATGCTATCGTGGTACTTGACAACACTGGTAAGGAAATGATCTGGGCAAAGACTTGAGAAGTGTCCAGGCCCTACAACGTAAACATGAAGGGCTAGAAAGAGATCTTGCCGCTCTTGGAGACAAAATCAGGCAGCTGGATGAAACAGCTAACCGTTTGATGCAGACCCATCCTGAAACTGCTGAATGGGCAAAGACTTGAGAAGTGTCCAGGCCCTACAACGTAAACATGAAGGGCTAGAAAGAGATCTTGCCGCTCTTGGAGACAAAATCAGACAGCTGGATGAAACAGCTAACCGTTTGATGCAGACCCATCCTGAAACTGCTGAGCAGACCTATGCCAAGCAGAAGGAAATCAACGAAGAGTGGACTCAACTCACTGCTAAGGCCAACACACGTAAGGAGAAGCTGCTTGACTCTTATGATTTGCAACGTTTCCTCTCTGATTACCGTGACCTGATGTCATGGATTAACAGCATGATGGGACTTGTATCTAGTGATGAACTCGCGAATGACGTCACTGGTGCTGAAGCTTTGCTTGAACGTCATCAGGAACATAGAACTGAGATTGATGCTAGAACTGGCACTTTCCAAGCCTTTGATCTATTTGGACAGCAACTCCTTCAGTCTGGTCACTATGCTAGTGTGGAAATCCAGGATAAACTTGGTAATCTAGCTGAAGCCCGTGAAGACTTGGAGAAGGCTTGGATTGCTCGTCGCATGCAGCTTGATCAGTGTTTGGAACTTCAACTGTTCTACAGAGATTGTGAGCAAGCAGAGAACTGGATGTCTGCACGAGAGGCTTTCCTTAATGCTGAGGAAGTTGACTCTAAAACTGACAACGTTGAAGCTCTCATCAAGAAACACGAAGACTTTGACAAAGCTATCAACGCACATGAAGAGAAAATTGGCGCTCTACAAACTTTGGCTGATCAACTGATTGCTGCTGATCATTATGCTGCTAAACCAATTGATGACAAACGCAAGCAAGTCCTGGACAGATGGCGTCTATTGAAAGAAGCTCTCATTGAAAAGAGATCTCGTCTTGGAGAATCTCAAACACTGCAACAATTCAGTCGAGATGCTGATGAGATGGAAAATTGGATCGCTGAAAAACTACAGCTGGCCACTGAAGAGAGCTACAAAGATCCTGCCAATATTCAATCCAAACACCAGAAACATCAAGCCTTTGAGGCCGAGCTTGCTGCCAACGCTGACCGTATTCAAAGTGTTCTAGCTATGGGACAAAACCTGATTGATAAACGTCAATGTGTTGGTTCTGAAGAAGCTGTACAAGCTCGCCTGGCATCCATTGCTGATCAATGGGAATTCCTCACCCAGAAGACCACGGAGAAATCTTTGAAACTAAAGGAAGCCAACAAGCAGCGTACATACATTGCTGCAGTGAAGGATTTAGACTTCTGGTTGGGTGAAGTTGAATCTTTACTGACATCAGAAGACTCGGGCAAAGATTTGGCCTCTGTTCAGAATCTGATCAAAAAACACCAGCTGGTTGAAGCCGACATTCAAGCTCATGATGATAGAATTAAAGATATGAACGGACAAGCTGATTCTCTGATTGACTCTGGTCAATTTGATGCCAGCAGTATCCAGGAGAAACGTCAAAGTATCAACGAACGATACGAAAGAATAAAGAACCTTGCTGCCCACAGACAGGCAAGACTGAACGAAGCGAATACTCTGCATCAGTTCTTCAGAGATATTGCTGACGAAGAATCCTGGATCAAGGAGAAGAAACTCCTAGTTGGCTCTGATGACTATGGTCGTGACCTGACAGGCGTTCAAAACCTGAAGAAGAAACATAAGAGATTGGAAGCAGAATTAGCTTCTCATCAACCTGCTATTCAGAATGTGCAGGAAACTGGTGAGAAGTTGATGGATGTTTCAAACCTTGGTGTCCCTGAGATTGAACAACGTCTCAAATTATTGAACCAAGCCTGGTCTGAGTTGAAACAACTTGCAGCCAACCGTGGACAGAAGCTTGATGAGTCTTTGACTTATCAACACTTCTTGGCTAAAGTTGAAGAAGAAGAAGCTTGGATCAGTGAGAAACAACAGCTACTCTCTGTGGAAGACTATGGAGATACCATGGCAGCTGTCCAAGGCTTACTCAAGAAACATGACGCGTTTGAAACTGATTTTAGCGTCCATAGAGACAGATGTGCAGACATCTGCTCTGCTGGCAACAAGTTGATTGAAGCTAAAAACCATCATGCTGATAGCATTACACAGCGGTGTCAAC
The DNA here is from genome assembly GCF_000475195.1 of Diaphorina citri. Classification (NCBI taxonomy): domain Eukaryota; kingdom Metazoa; phylum Arthropoda; class Insecta; order Hemiptera; family Psyllidae; genus Diaphorina; species Diaphorina citri. The sequence continues at coordinate 18,101 of NW_007378946.1, read as the reverse complement.
AACTGCAACTGAAACTGGACAATCTGATGGCTCTGGCTACAAAACGCAAGACCAAGCTCATGGATAACTCTGCCTATCTGCAGTTCATGTGGAAAGCTGATGTCGTGGAATCATGGATTGCTGACAAAGAGACGCATGTCAAATCCGAAGAGTATGGCAGAGATTTATCAACTGTCCAAACATTACTCACCAAGCAAGAGACATTCGATGCTGGACTACACGCCTTTGAACACGAAGGTATTCAGAACATTACGACTTTGAAAGATCAACTTGTCGCTTCCAACCATGACCAAACCCCAGCCATTGTCAAGAGACATGGAGATGTCATTGCAAGATGGCAGAAGCTACTTGGAGATTCCAATGCAAGGAAACAACGTCTCCTCCGTATGCAAGAACAATTCCGTCAAATTGAAGATCTGTACTTGACTTTCGCTAAGAAGGCATCCTCGTTCAATTCTTGGTTTGAAAATGCTGAAGAAGACTTGACAGATCCCGTACGTTGTAACTCCATTGAAGAAATCCGTGCCTTACGTGAAGCCCATGCCCAGTTCCAAGCCTCTCTCTCTTCCGCCCAGGCTGACTTTGAAGCGCTTGCTGCTTTAGATCAACAAATCAAGAGTTTCAATGTCGGACCTAACCCATACACCTGGTTTACCATGGAAGCTCTGGAAGACACATGGAGGAATCTACAGAAAATCATCAAGGAAAGAGATATTGAACTTGCAAAGGAAGCCACCAGACAAGATGAGAACGATGCTCTGCGTAAAGAATTCGCCAAGCATGCCAATGCGTTCCACCAGTGGTTAACTGAAACACGAACCTCCATGATGGAAGGCACCGGATCCCTTGAACAACAACTGGAAGCCATTAAACGTAAAGCAGCTGAAGTACGATCCAGACGATCCGATCTGAAGAAGATAGAAGACCTTGGTGCAATCCTAGAGGAACATTTGATCCTGGATAACAGATATACAGAGCATAGTACTGTGGGGTTAGCACAGCAATGGGATCAGTTGGATCAGCTAGGCATGCGTATGCAACACAACTTGGAACAACAAATCCAAGCCAGGAACCAGTCTGGTGTGTCTGAGGACGCATTGAAAGAATTCTCCATGATGTTCAAACACTTCGACAAGGATAAGAGTGGAAAACTCAACCAGACAGAATTCAAGTCTTGTCTGAGAGCTTTAGGTTATGATCTTCCCATGGTGGAGGAAGGACAGCCAGATCCAGAGTTTGAAGCTATATTGGACCTTGTCGATCCTAATAGAGATGGTCACGTGTCCTTACAGGAATACATGGCGTTCATGATCAGCAAGGAAACAGAGAATGTGCAGAGTTCTGAAGAGATTGAGAATGCGTTCCATGCGATTGCAGCATCTGACCGTCCTTATGTCACCAAGGAGGAACTGTATGCCAACCTGACGAAGGAAATGGCAGACTACTGTGTCGAACGAATGAAACCCTATGTGGATCCGAAAACAGAACGCGGTATTCCAGGCGCCCTGGACTATATTGAATTCACTCGCACGCTATTTCAAAACTAATGCCTGCCTCAGCTAACAGATAGCGCTATGAAAACTTCTCGACACCTCTAACACAAACCCAACAGAATCTTGTGTACCAGATGGTGTAGCTACTCTCTCACTGATATGGGAGTTGGAGGATATTCTTGCACTTGACAAGAAATTTCAACTCCTAAAAATCAGTGGAAAGAGAACGCTCACATCTACTTCAAATAAGACATGTTTTGTGTTCCTAATAAGTAAAGTAAAAAAATAAATCAGAAAACAATATAGTCAAAAGGCACACACTGTGGTAGATGTACTCGTATGTGTACCTTAAACTGAAGAAGGTACTCCTAGGCATTATAATAATTTAAAAGTTTAAATAACACTTTTATCAATTACCTACCAAATGGTCTTCTATCACATGAAGAGAGTCGAGAGTTTTCAACATTATTTAAGCTTTCACTGTGTAGTATATTTGTATACCCCCACCTTGTATTCTTCTCCTATTAGATTAGTGATGTTTATTCTCCTTTTTATCGCATTTTTCCGGCGGGCCGACTGTCTGACAGACCTAAATTTGTCCAACCCAGGGCTGTCAGACCGCCAGTAGCATTACTAGGGGTTGCAATGCGGGATCCCGCAATCCCGCGGGATCCCGCACCTTTTTCCAATCTCGCAATCCCGCAGTTTTTAGCTGCTGGATTTGCTGGATTTGCGGGATTTGCGGGATTTTTCGGAATTAATGGATCCATGAATTAAGATAAAAATACCACAAAGAAAAGGTTTAAAATAGGTCGAATAACCCTTTTTTTATGAACTCTACAGGCACCTTGATTTTTCTGTCTACAGGTAGTCTGGTTTCAAGTAGTGTTTCTTTTGTTCTCCTGATTTGAAAGGATGATATTGGTCTTGCAAATCTTGTATTTCTATCCATTCCTCCTACATCCGTTGAAGTAGAAAGAGCTTTTTCAGCCGCTGGTTTAATATGTTCTCACTTGAGGACCAGATTGTCAGACCAAAGTTTGTCAAGTTTATGTTTTTTGAGATCTCACTTTCAGATGAACAAATGCAGACCATCAACTGACCATGGACCATGCCTACATATTGACTAAGATTTAATTCATTTGACAATTTTTACCTACTTTCAATTTTCAATTCTGTTCTGTTTGTTCTGTTTACTTGAATTCATGTTCTGTTTGTTTAATTTTTTGTTTTGTTTTTATCCACAAGTTTCTATTTTCACGGTATAAACGCTGTAATTTTTATTTTCTTTAAAAACGAATTTAAATAAGACAATTGTGGTAAAGATCGTTATCTTTATTCAGCAGTGGATTGATAACAGCTGGTTATGATGATGGTGACGATGAAAACGAATTAAATTTTGTTTACCTATTGTACAGTTTTGTGATTAAAAGGTTAGCAATTACTTCAAATAGAAAGAAAATCGCAAAGAAAGAGTTTCAGTCACCTTTGGCGGGGGTTTAGGTGATAAATACCTATGTTGCCCCTTCAATTGCATAAGTGCGGGATCCCGCGCTGGATCCCGCGGGATTGGCCAAATCCCGCGCGGGATCCCGCGGGATTGGAAACGTGCGGGATTTGCGACCCCTAGTTAGTACCTAGATTATTATTAGTGGGACATTAGATTTTTATTAATGGAAAATGTTCCATTGAATACCTAGGATGTGAGAATTTTATTTTTATAAATGGGAAATATACATACCACTGATTGGGAAGTGTTCTCGTTTGGCACATATGTAGTGAACCTATTTCTCACTACCTAAAGGTGTTTGAAAATGTTCATACTGACCTCCATACTTTGCTTTTTTTTTTTTTGTAACTTGAGATCTTTTTGTCTCAGAAGCAAAGAGAAGGAATACAGGATAGGAGAAAGCCAGCTATCCTTAGAAAAAAACTTATCTTTTTAGGATGAAGGTTGCCCAGGGCGGGAATCAAACCTGTGACCTAGCACTTACAAGGCAGATGTGCTACCGTCCAAGCAAACCAGGCTTAAATATACATAAAAAAAAAAAAAAAAAAATCGAAATCCTGAATGAGATTAATAAAGAAGATGGAACAGAGTGTAATGGTACAAAAAAAAAAAAAAAAAATACATACACACTATGCTTATGAGATGAGTAGCTACACTCCTACTATGCTGTGGCATTGAGACAAATAACCCTGTCAGAGATAGCAGCTGATTCATTTCAGTGTGTCTCCATTCATTAAACACTCATCTCTCTTCTGTCCTTTTGTTCTTTTTTAGCTGCAAAACTATGACTATCATTTTTTATATGTATCCTAAGTTCCATTAAATAATTTTTACTAATGTTATACCTATTATTTTATTATTTGTGTAAAGTCTACTTTACACTTTGTCACAACTACTTAATGTTACTTCAATGTATAGAAAATAGACCACCTCTTAACATCGTTTATTTTTTCTTTCATTTTCAGCCAAAATGGATCAGATTACAGTGAAGGAGGTGAAAATCTTGGAGACCGCCAACGACATCCAAGAGAGGCGAGAGCAAGTCCTCAACCGTTATGCTGACTTCAAGTCAGAAGCCCGATCGAAACGAGAAAAACTCGAAGATTCAAGACGTTTTCAGTATTTCAAGAGAGATGCTGACGAGCTTGAGTCATGGATTTACGAAAAGCTCCAAGCCGCATCGGATGAGAGCTACAAGGAGACAACCAACTTGCAAGCCAAGATCCAGAAACATCAGGCGTTCGAAGCGGAAGTAGCTGCCCATAGCAATGCTATCGTGGTACTTGACAACACTGGTAAGGAAATGATCAATCAGAATCATTTCGCGTCTGAAGTCATTCGCAAGCGACTGGAAGAACTTCATAGACTATGGGAGCTGCTGCTATCCAAGCTGGCAGAGAAAGGGATGAAGCTTCAGCAAGCGTTGGTTTTGGTACAGTTCATCCGTCAATGTGATGAAGTGATGTTCTGGATTAATGACAAGGAAGCTTTCGTCACTGCTGATGAATTTGGAGCTGACCTGGAACATGTTGAAGTTTTGCAAAGAAAGTTCGACGAGTTCCAAAAGGATATGGCATCTCAGGAATACAGAGTGACTGAGGTGAATCAACTTGCTGATAAACTTGTGTTGGAGGGCCATCCTGAACGTGAGACCATCGTGCGACGCAAGGAAGAGTTGAGTGAGGCATGGATGAGATTGAAGCAGCTGGCATTGATGAGACAGGAGAAGTTATTTGGTGCCCATGAGATTCAACGTTTCAATCGTGATGCTGATGAGACCGTGGCATGGATTGCAGAGAAGGACGCTGTACTCTCTTCTGATGAATATGGAAGAGACTTAGCAAGTGTCCAAACACTCCAGAGAAAACATGAAGGTGTGGAACGAGATCTTGCTGCATTGGAAGACAAAGTATCTACCCTGGGTGCCGAGGCGGATCGTCTGTGTGGCATTCATAGTGATCATGGAGATCAAATCCAAGCCAAGCGAGCAGAGATTGTTGAGTATTGGGAACGTTTGACTGGAAAAGCTAAGGGAAGAAAACAAAAGCTGGACGAGTCCTACTACTTGCACAGATTCCTGGCAGATTATAGAGATTTGATCTCTTGGGTGAGTGACATGAAGGCAATCATCTCGGCTGATGAACTTGCCAAGGATGTTGCTGGTGCAGAGGCTCTCCTGGAGAGACACCAGGAACACAAGGGAGAGATTGATGCACGTGAAGATAGTTTCCGTGGTACTGCTGATGCTGGTCAATCTCTATTGGATCGTAACCACTACGCTGCCGATGATATCAGAGAAAAACTCAGAAACTTGGAGAATGACAAAACCCATCTACTGACACTCTGGGAGGAACGTCGCATTCTGTACGAGCAATGTATGGATTTACAACTGTTCTACAGAGATACTGAACAAGCTGACACTTGGATGGCCAAACAAGAAGCTTTCCTGTCTAATGAAGATCTAGGTGACTCCTTGGATAGTGTTGAAGCTCTGATCAAGAAACATGAAGATTTCGAAAAATCTCTGGCAGCTCAGGAAGAAAAAATCAAAGCCCTTGATGAGTTTGCCACCAAACTGATTGAAGGTCAACACTATGCTGCTGATGATGTCGCTCAGAGAAGAGATCTGCTACTGAAGCGTCGTGCTGGATTATTGGAGAAATCCGCCAGACGACGAGCCATTCTGGAAGATTCATACAAATTCCAACAATTTGAAAGAGATTGTGACGAAACTAAAAGCTGGGTCACCGAAAAACTCAAGTTTGCCAACGATGACAACTATTTGGACCCAACGAACTTGAATGGTAAAGTCCAGAAGCATCAGAACTTTGAGCAAGAACTGAATGCGAATAAAACAAGAATGGATGAGATCACATCTACTGGACAAGAACTTCTTGAAGCAAATCATTATGCATCTGATAAAATCAGACAACGCATGGAACAGATTGTTCACTTGTGGGAAAGTTTGGCAACTGCAACTGAAAAGAAAGGTAATAAACTGCAAGAAGCCTCTCAACAACAAGGGTTCAATAGAACGATTGAAGACATTGAATTATGGTTGTCCGAGATCGAGGGTCAGTTAATGAGTGAAGATTATGGTAAAGATCTTACAAGTGTGCAGAATCTTCAGAAGAAGCATGCTCTCCTGGAGGCTGATGTCGCTTCTCACTTGGATAGAATCGAAAGTGTCAAAGCTGCTACCGAACAATTTTTGGAACGTGGGCATTTCGACGCTGATAATATCAAGGCAAAGCAAGCCGCCATGTGTGAACGCTATGAGAATCTTCAGCGTCCTATGAACAACAGAAAACAACGTCTCATGGACTCACTTCAAGTGCAGCAACTCTTCAGAGATATTGAAGATGAAGAGGCTTGGATTAGAGAGAAGGAACCTGTGGCTGCTTCAACCAACAGAGGTCGCGACCTGATTGGTGTTCAAAATTTAATGAAGAAACATCAAGCTGTGCTATCTGAAATCAACAACCATGAGAACCGTGTAGCAGCTGTGTGTCAAGCATCTCAACAGATGATTGATGATGGTCACTTTGCATCCGATGAAATCCGTCTCCGAGCAAGTAACTTGAATGATCATTGGAATCAACTCAAAGAGAAGGCATTACAGAGAAAACAAGATCTTGAAGATTCTCTGCAAGCCCATCAATACTTTGCTGATGCCAACGAGGCTGAGTCCTGGATGAAGGAAAAGGAACCTTTGGTTGTCAATACAGACTATGGCAAGGATGAAGATTCATCTGAAGCTCTGCTGAAGAAACATGAAGCTCTTGTATCTGATCTTGAAGCTTTCGGAAACACTATCTTGGGTCTGAGAGAACAAGCGCAATCTTGCAGACAACAAGAAACTCCAGTAATCGATGTCACTGGAAAGGAATGTGTCATTGCTTTGTATGATTATACTGAAAAGTCTCCTCGCGAGGTTTCAATGAAGAAGAGTGATGTACTGACCCTTCTCAACTCAAACAACAAAGATTGGTGGAAAGTTGAAGTCAATGACCGTCAAGGGTTCGTACCAGCCGCGTACGTTAAGAAGATGGAAGCTGGTCTCACAGCTTCTCAACAGAATCTTGCTGATGGTAGTTCTATCGCTGCACGTCAGAACCAGATTCAATCCCAATACGATCAACTCATTTCCCTTGCTAGAGAGAGACAGAACAAGCTGAATGAAACTGTCAAGGCCTATGTCTTGGTGAGAGAAGCTGCTGAACTAGCCACTTGGATCAAAGATAAAGAAATGCATGCACAAGTACAAGATGTGGGTGAAGATCTAGAACAAGTTGAAGTAATGCAAAAGAAATTCGATGACTTCCAATCAGACTTGAAAGCAAATGAAGTCAGACTTGCTGAAATGAACGAGATCGCTATGCAACTGATGAGCCTTGGTCAGACTGAAGCTGCCTTGAAGATCCAGACTCAGCTTCAAGATTTAAATCAGAAGTGGACCTCTCTTCAACAACTCACTGCAGAGAGAGCAACTCAGTTGGGTTCAGCTCACGAAGTACAGCGTTTCCACAGAGATGTTGATGAAACGAAAGATTGGATCCAAGAAAAAGATGAAGCTCTTAACAACAATGATTTGGGCAAAGACTTGAGAAGTGTCCAGGCCCTACAACGTAAACATGAAGGGCTAGAAAGAGATCTTGCCGCTCTTGGAGACAAAATCAGGCAGCTGGATGAAACAGCTAACCGTTTGATGCAGACCCATCCTGAAACTGCTGAACAGACCTATGCCAAGCAGAAGGAAATCAACGAAGAGTGGACTCAACTCACTGCTAAGGCCAACACACGTAAGGAGAAGCTGCTTGACTCTTATGATTTGCAACGTTTCCTCTCTGATTACCGTGACCTGATGTCATGGATTAACAGCATGATGGGACTTGTATCTAGTGATGAACTCGCGAATGACGTCACTGGTGCTGAAGCTTTGCTTGAACGTCATCAGGAACATAGAACTGAGATTGATGCTAGAACTGGCACTTTCCAAGCCTTTGATCTATTTGGACAGCAACTCCTTCAGTCTGGTCACTATGCTAGTGTGGAAATCCAGGATAAACTTGGTAATCTAGCTGAAGCCCGTGAAGACTTGGAGAAGGCTTGGATTGCTCGTCGCATGCAGCTTGATCAGTGTTTGGAACTTCAACTGTTCTACAGAGATTGTGAGCAAGCAGAGAACTGGATGTCTGCACGAGAGGCTTTCCTTAATGCTGAGGAAGTTGACTCTAAAACTGACAACGTTGAAGCTCTCATCAAGAAACACGAAGACTTTGACAAAGCTATCAACGCACATGAAGAGAAAATTGGCGCTCTACAAACTTTGGCTGATCAACTGATTGCTGCTGATCATTATGCTGCTAAACCTATTGATGACAAACGTAAGCAAGTCCTGGACAGATGGCGTCTGTTGAAAGAAGCTCTCATTGAGAAGAGATCTCGTCTTGGAGAATCTCAGACATTGCAACAATTCAGTCGAGATGCTGATGAGATGGAGAATTGGATTGCTGAAAAACTACAGCTGGCCACTGAAGAGAGCTACAAAGATCCTGCCAATATTCAGTCTAAACACCAGAAACACCAAGCCTTTGAGGCCGAGCTTGCTGCGAATGCTGACCGTATCCAAAGTGTTTTGGCTATGGGACAGAACCTGATTGATAAACGTCAATGTGTAGGTTCTGAAGAAGCTGTACAAGCTCGCCTGGCATCCATTGCTGATCAATGGGAATTCCTCACCCAGAAGACCACGGAGAAATCTTTGAAACTAAAGGAAGCCAACAAGCAGCGTACATACATTGCTGCAGTGAAGGATTTAGACTTCTGGTTGGGTGAAGTTGAATCTTTACTGACATCAGAAGACTCGGGCAAAGATTTGGCCTCTGTTCAGAATCTGATCAAAAAACACCAGCTGGTTGAAGCCGACATTCAAGCTCATGATGATAGAATTAAAGATATGAACGGACAAGCTGATTCTCTGATTGACTCTGGTCAATTTGATGCCAGCAGTATCCAGGAGAAACGTCAAAGTATCAACGAACGATACGAAAGAATAAAGAACCTTGCTGCCCACAGACAGGCAAGACTGAACGAAGCGAATACTCTGCATCAGTTCTTCAGAGATATTGCTGACGAAGAATCCTGGATCAAGGAGAAGAAACTCCTAGTTGGCTCTGATGACTATGGTCGTGACCTGACAGGCGTTCAAAACCTGAAGAAGAAACATAAGAGATTGGAAGCAGAATTAGCTTCTCATCAACCTGCTATTCAGAATGTGCAGGAAACTGGTGAGAAGTTGATGGATGTTTCAAACCTTGGTGTCCCTGAGATTGAACAACGTCTCAAATTATTGAACCAAGCCTGGTCTGAGTTGAAACAACTTGCAGCCAACCGTGGACAGAAGCTTGATGAGTCTTTGACTTATCAACACTTCTTGGCTAAAGTTGAAGAAGAAGAAGCTTGGATCAGTGAGAAACAACAGCTACTCTCTGTGGAAGACTATGGAGATACCATGGCAGCTGTCCAAGGCTTACTCAAGAAACATGACGCGTTTGAAACTGATTTTAGCGTCCATAGAGACAGATGTGCAGACATCTGCTCTGCTGGCAACAAGTTGATTGAAGCTAAAAACCATCATGCTGATAGCATTACACAGCGGTGTCAACAACTGCAACTGAAACTGGACAATCTGATGGCTCTGGCTACAAAACGCAAGACCAAGCTCATGGATAACTCTGCCTATCTGCAGTTCATGTGGAAAGCTGATGTCGTGGAATCATGGATTGCTGACAAAGAGACGCATGTCAAATCCGAAGAGTATGGCAGAGATTTATCAACTGTCCAAACATTACTCACCAAGCAAGAGACATTCGATGCTGGACTACACGCCTTTGAACACGAAGGTATTCAGAACATTACGACTTTGAAAGATCAACTTGTCGCTTCCAACCATGACCAAACCCCAGCCATTGTCAAGAGACATGGAGATGTCATTGCAAGATGGCAGAAGCTACTTGGAGATTCCAATGCAAGGAAACAACGTCTCCTCCGTATGCAAGAACAATTCCGTCAAATTGAAGATCTGTACTTGACTTTCGCTAAGAAGGCATCCTCGTTCAATTCTTGGTTTGAAAATGCTGAAGAAGACTTGACAGATCCCGTACGTTGTAACTCCATTGAAGAAATCCGTGCCTTACGTGAAGCCCATGCCCAGTTCCAAGCCTCTCTCTCTTCCGCCCAGGCTGACTTTGAAGCGCTTGCTGCTTTAGATCAACAAATCAAGAGTTTCAATGTCGGACCTAACCCATACACCTGGTTTACCATGGAAGCTCTGGAAGACACATGGAGGAATCTACAGAAAATCATCAAGGAAAGAGATATTGAACTTGCAAAGGAAGCCACCAGACAAGATGAGAACGATGCTCTGCGTAAAGAATTCGCCAAGCATGCCAATGCGTTCCACCAGTGGTTAACTGAAACACGAACCTCCATGATGGAAGGCACCGGATCCCTTGAACAACAACTGGAAGCCATTAAACGTAAAGCAGCTGAAGTACGATCCAGACGATCCGATCTGAAGAAGATAGAAGACCTTGGTGCAATCCTAGAGGAACATTTGATCCTGGATAACAGATATACAGAGCATAGTACTGTGGGGTTAGCACAGCAATGGGATCAGTTGGATCAGCTAGGCATGCGTATGCAACACAACTTGGAACAACAAATCCAAGCCAGGAACCAGTCTGGTGTGTCTGAGGACGCATTGAAAGAATTCTCCATGATGTTCAAACACTTCGACAAGGATAAGAGTGGAAAACTCAACCAGACAGAATTCAAGTCTTGTCTGAGAGCTTTAGGTTATGATCTTCCCATGGTGGAGGAAGGACAGCCAGATCCAGAGTTTGAAGCTATATTGGACCTTGTCGATCCTAATAGAGATGGTCACGTGTCCTTACAGGAATACATGGCGTTCATGATCAGCAAGGAAACAGAGAATGTGCAGAGTTCTGAAGAGATTGAGAATGCGTTCCATGCGATTGCAGCATCTGACCGTCCTTATGTCACCAAGGAGGAACTGTATGCCAACCTGACGAAGGAAATGGCAGACTACTGTGTCGAACGAATGAAACCCTATGTGGATCCGAAAACAGAACGCGGTATTCCAGGCGCCCTGGACTATATTGAATTCACTCGCACGCTATTTCAAAACTAATGCCTGCCTCAGCTAACAGATAGCGCTATGAAAACTTCTCGACACCTCTAACACAAACCCAACAGAATCTTGTGTACCAGATGGTGTAGCTACTCTCTCACTGATATGGGAGTTGGAGGATATTCTTGCACTTGACAAGAAATTTCAACTCCTAAAAATCAGTGGAAAGAGAACGCTCACATCTACTTCAAATAAGACATGTTTTGTGTTCCTAATAAGTAAAGTAAAAAAATAAATCAGAAAACAATATAGTCAAAAGGCACACACTGTGGTAGATGTACTCGTATGTGTACCTTAAACTGAAGAAGGTACTCCTAGGCATTATAATAATTTAAAAGTTTAAATAACACTTTTATCAATTACCTACCAAATGGTCTTCTATCACATGAAGAGAGTCGAGAGTTTTCAACATTATTTAAGCTTTCACTGTGTAGTATATTTGTATACCCCCACCTTGTATTCTTCTCCTATTAGATTAGTGATGTTTATTCTCCTTTTTATCGCATTTTTCTGTTCCCCTAATAATTTTATCACCTCTCTAACATTTTTTTGTTGTGTATTATTTTATTTGCTTTTAATATTCTTTTTATCCACATGGATATTTTCACACTATTCTTTGTTTCAAAGTACTTTATTTTTATACGTTTATGAATTCTTTTATACCCTCGAATGTAGACGTTAGATCCTCGTATTATTTTTTTAATCACTTGAAAAATTTAAACAGCACTTTGATCGGACGAAATGTGGTTATTTGTTAGATTTTCTTAAGCCTTTTTAAGGTTTGGAAGGTCTGCATTTTTTTCCACTTTTGTCCGCAATTAAATACTTTTTACTTAGGCAGCTTTTACTATAGTATTAATTATTACTATTTATGTATTTGTTTACAACGTTATGATGTCTCATAAGTTAAAAAAAAAATAAAAAATGGTGTGTTGTTTGATTTAAATGAAATTAAATGGATTTGAAATTTTGAAGTTTGGTAGGTAGGTATGTAAAATTTGGAATTTAAAAGTTGGCTGAAAATTTGTAAAAAGTAATCATAACCATATTCTCCTATATTGAATGAAAAAAAAAGTAAAAAAGATTTAGGCAATATTGCTTGCAAGTTTTTAATGTTTTGTGCACTTCCTGAAACACAAAAATGTGGTCCTTTACAGCCGGATGGGCAGCTATTAAATTTACTAGCTTGAAATTTTTAATCTCTTTGGTGTAAAAAAAAAAAAAAAAAAAAAAATGTTTAACCAAATTTCTATCCACTCCATATTTTAGTAAAAAGTTGATGTCCATTGTTCCCCCTAACGTTCCTCTTGAGACATCCATAACTTTAGACTGTAAGCTCTTCTTAAAGTTAAGAAAGATTTAAAATTATTTATTTCGAAATAAAATCTATTTACTTTCTAGAGTTTATAGCTTGAAGCTTACGTTTTGTTCTTTATTTTCTAAAATAAATAATAGGTAGGTACTAAGAAGGTACAAAATAGAAGGGAAAGTAGGACAGGATAGGAGAAATCCAGCTGTTCCGAAATCAGACCTTTCTCACCTTTCCTGTTCATGATAAAGTTAGTAGGGATGTAAATGAGTCGAAAAATCTCGTCCTTTTCCCCTTGTGCCCTCGGGTGGGGTGGGGGGGGGGGGGGGTTCCACACTTCTCTTCTATACGCTATGATCGGAACAACGGTTGGTGGTGTTCTACCGTATTTTTACAGTTAACTGAGTTAACAGTATTTCGACCGCTTTTTTACTGACTTTAGGATTAGTTAGGTATCGATAAGATGGGTATTTCCCCACCAAGAACAACAACAACTCACGGAAAAATTCAAAAGCTCTCATATGTATAGCTGGGTAGGTAATAAGGAGATCTGTACATAATAATCATGTGTAAATACACACTTAGAAAAAAGGAGTGAGCTCCCCCACAAAACCACAAATGTAAAAAAAAATAGGTACCCATTCGGTAGGTATTATCCGGCATTAACATAAAAATAATAATAGAAGGAAAACATTGCAAAGTTAAATTTGAGAGAACGTTGAAGCAATTGAGATCCAGCATTTTCAGCAGACACGAAAAACTGGGAATGCAGTCTTGGCCTTAATATTCTGATCTCACCACTTTTATAGGTCTACACTTTTGGATAGGAACTTGGCCTTTTTTTACTTTTTCATATTTATGTTTTGTGGGGGATCGATTTAGGTATATCTCAGAATCTAAATGCATAGAAGTCGTAGAAAAAAGAGAAAATTTACCTAAAAAAGACAAATTTTAGACCTTTTAAAAATATAGGTTGCCAGCCTAGTTGCTATGATGGTAGTGCGTCTGCCTTGTAAGTGCTAGGCCGCGGGTTCGATTCCCGCCCGGGGCGGATTTTATCCTGATGGGATAATGTTCGTTCTCGGAACGGCTGGCTTTCTCCTATCCTGTCTTCCTTCTCTCTTCGATTTCAGGACGATAAGACCATAGCAGTTACGGTTCCCTCTGTCAAACCTCTTAAAAAAAAAGAGGTTTGTGGCTGTGGTTTTGTACCGGGTTGAGATGAGCTCGGACGAGGTGAGATAGGATATTGTTTCTACAATTTTGCATTGGAGTGGTAACTTAAGCAAGGATAGCGTGGGAGTGTTGGGTATTTTTTCTAACCCTCTGTCCCGGCGGCCATGTTTAAAATTTATTTTATATTTATTTTTGTTTGCTTTGTAATTCGCTTGTTTGTAATACCTATCTAATATAAATGAAAAGTATAATATAAACGTGAAAACTCGAGATAAAAAGTAAAAAATAAATTCAGATTGTACAAGTTGCGGAAAAAAATCAAAATTTCGAATTTCCCCCCAACTTTACACGCTCATGAAGGCTGTGTTAAGGTACCACATCATTTTCCACACGCCGAGAAAGGACGGGAATGGCCTATCTCAACCCGGTACATAACCATAGCCTCAATCACATAATTATGATTGGGGTTGTGGTTATGTACCGGGTTGAAATGAGCTCGGAGTGCTCGGACTAGGTGAGACAGGATATCGCAGGGTTGTCCAACCCGCGGGCTGCATGCGGCCCGCGAACTCTATGACTAAAGAATTCATCAATATGTGCGAAATTGCTTTTTCGACTATGAAGCATGTGAAAAACCAATGAAAAAACTATCTTTCGGATGTGTCTCTTCTTTGCGGCCCGCCAACCTTGATCTCTTATGGCCCTCGGGTGCACAAAGGTTGGACAATCCTGGGATATTATTACCAACCTTGCCTTCCCCAACCCGGTATACATAACCACAGCCTGGGTCATGGTCATGAGTCATGACAAGGCAACTGATGTTGAGGCAGGATTACATTACAATTTACATACAATATTTCTGACCCCCCATGAGCTCACTTGACCTGATACTCCTGACAGTAGAGTGTTTCTACCTTTACTGAGAGTGCATTGCAGCATTTCTCCCTTGGTCTTCCTTATTTTCTGACCTAATGGTACCTATATATTCACTTTGTTAACAAAAATCTTCATATTGTCTCCTATTCTAGGAAAAATCTAGTGGAAGCATTGAACAAGGAGGGTGTAGAAGCGACTCTCATTTTGGATGCTGCGGTGGGGTATATTATGGAAAGTGTGGACATGGTCATGGTAGGGGCAGAAGGGGTGGTGGAGAGTGGAGGTATTATTAACAAGGTAATTGTATTATTTTGTATCTTACCACTGAGAGTTATAATAGTATCAAGGGTTTTCTTTGACATCACCCATTTGATTTACACAGAATAAGTAGAGGAGGAGTATTTCTTGAGCTCTGGATTAATGGAGCAGTTGCAAATGGGTAAAAATTATAAATAAATGGTCGATTCCTATGTTAAAAGTTGGGTACCGATTATGTTCGCGGAATTCGCGATTATGTTCGCGGATTTCGCGATTTTGTTCGCGGATTTGGCGATTATGTTCGCGGATTTCGTGATTATGGCAATTTTGTTCGCGGATTTGGCGATTATGTTCGCGGATTTCGCGATTTTGTTCGCGGATTTTGCGATTATGCAGATGGCAGCACCTTTATGAAAATGAGTCACCCTCACAAAACTGACGTAAACATCCGAAAAAACTAGCAAAAAGTTTAGAATTTTTTTGTCGGAAGGAAGAAGAGAGGTGTGTCTGTGTTTCCTATTTGTGTTTTGTTTTTCTTATCAGCCTGCTTTCTATAAAGTTTAATTACTCGAACGGGAAAATCAATAATTTTCCATTTGGAAAAGTGCTTTCGAGAAATAACAGTCAAGGAAAAACACCCAACGGAGATTTGCTGTAGTTGAAAAGTTTTGGCTTGACTTGAATAAAGGTGAGGACAGAAATGTTTTTTTAGCCTCTGCTTAATATGCTATCAATTTACAGTTAGTTCATAGATATTTGCAATACCGCTAGATTGATAGGTCTTTATGCTATTTGAACTGCTGAAATAAATTAATTTAAGTACCTTCAATCTAGGCTTTTTCTTGAGAGGTCTATATTGAATGAATACCTGCCCAGTTAACATCCGAGTTGAATTGATGTAGGTAGGTCGTTTTTGTATCAGATAATGGCTTCCTACTCCTTCGATAAGTTTAATGTTTAGTTTTGTCTCTAACAGCATTTATTTTATAGGAAGAGCAAAACAAACTGATTTCTGAGCTCTGTATGTAACCAAGAAACTAAGTAGGTAATTTATGAAGCTCATCATCGTCATGTGAATAAATAGAAAGCTCCTTTTGTGTTTAACCTAACCCTATATTAACACTGGTCACTGCTCAAATTTTGAAAGCTCATTTTTGTGTTTAACCACTGAAGAAACATGAAGCTCTTGTATCTGATCTTGAAGCTTTCGGGAACACTATCTTGGGTCTGAGAGAACAAGCGCAATCTTGCAGACAACAAGAAACTCCCGTAATCGATGTCACTGGAAAAGAATGTGTCAACCTAACCCTAACAATACTGGTCACTGCTCATTTGTGACAGCTCCTTTTTGTAGAAATTTTCCATTGACATGATTTGGAATGCTCACTGGTACAAAATTGAAAAAAAGGGTACCTATGTTCCTATTTTTACTAGGAATAACTGCAAATTGGTCCTATCTGTACATTCGTATTTTATCTACAAAAGGTAAGAATTTTGCCTGGAGTTTTAAATTCTTGGCATCCATCACTGGAGCATATTTGGCACTCATGAGCTCTGATGATGCTATTCAATAATGTTTATATTATAGATTGAAAAAATTTGTTCAATCATAAGGAAATTTTTTGAATATATCATGAATATAGGAGAGCAGAGGTGTGGCACAAGATTTCAGAGTTAAAACACTACTTCCTAACATCAGTATAAATGGTCTCCTGAAACACCTAGGTACCTCTTGAATTTCCTTTTATTATCAAGAATATTTCCTAAGCTCCTACTATTATTTATTACCTAAGCATTTGGAAGCTGGAAAAATGCCGTAGTTATTTACAAAAATAAAATCTTAGTTATCCATTAGGAGAAATATTACCTGCATAAAGATATGTAAGTAGGTAGCTAAGTTATGTAAGATATTTTTGAAGAACAATAATAAAATATTGAGCATATTTATGAATTGGCAAAGAAACCCATGATGGTGTTACACTCTTATAACCAAGTTCCTAGATGATCTCACAATTTTCTTCAACAGTTTGTAGACTAGAAACTACTATTTATAACTTTACCCTCATACTTTGTTTATTACCAGTTTACCAGTAAGTAGGTAGTTACATAAGACATTTGCATTTTGTATACCTAGTTGGGTACTTTTTAGGAATCTAAGTATTTCCTAACAATGAGGCTATCCAAAATGCCTTTAAAAGCACACCTAGTGTTAGCATTGAAATCTCCAACTTTTAAAATACAACCTTTGATAAAATTATCAAGTCATAAGTAAATTGGATTTTAAATGGGTAACAAGTAATTATTTCAACATCTCTTGTTCCACTAGCTTCTTCTAATTAACAGGTTTTTTTTTTTTTTAAAGAGTTTTGCATCTGATCTTGAAGCTTTCGGAAACACTATCTTGGGTCTGAGAGAACAAGCGCAATCTTGCAGACAACAAGAAACTCCCGTAATCGATGTCACTGGAAAAGAATGTGTCATTGCTTTGTATGATTATACTGAGAAGTCTCCTCGTGAGGTTTCAATGAAGAAGAGTGATGTATTGACTTTACTTAACTCAAACAACAAAGATTGGTGGAAAGTTGAAGTCAATGACCGCCAAGGCTTCGTACCAGCCGCGTATGTTAAGAAGATGGAAGCTGGTCTGACAGCTTCTCAACAGAATCTTGCTGATGGTAGTTCCATCGCTGCACGTCAAAACCAGATTCAATCCCAATACGATCAACTCATCTCTCTTGCTAGAGAGAGACAGAACAAGCTGAATGAAACTGTCAAGGCCTACGTCTTGGTGAGAGAAGCAGCTGAACTAGCCACTTGGATCAAAGATAAAGAAATGCATGCACAAGTACAAGATGTGGGTGAAGATCTAGAACAAGTTGAAGTAATGCAAAAGAAATTCGATGACTTCCAATCAGACTTGAAAGCAAATGAAGTCAGACTTGCTGAAATGAACGAGATCGCTATGCAACTGATGAGCCTTGGTCAGACTGAAGCTGCCTTGAAGATCCAGACTCAGCTTCAAGATTTAAATCAGAAGTGGACCTCTCTTCAACAACTCACTGCAGAGAGAGCAACTCAGTTGGGTTCAGCTCACGAAGTACAGCGTTTCCACAGAGATGTTGATGAAACGAAAGATTGGATCCAAGAAAAAGATGAAGCTCTTAACAACAATGATTTGGGCAAAGACTTGAGAAGTGTCCAGGCCCTACAACGTAAACATGAAGGGCTAGAAAGAGATCTTGCCGCTCTTGGAGACAAAATCAG
>NW_007378945.1:41706-75562 GCF_000475195.1 Diaphorina citri | reverse complement strand
TGAAATAAGAAAAGAGACAACACACACTCACAAGTCTGTTGTAATCATGACAATCTCTTTATCTAACACACACAACACAAGGAAAATCTTTTCCAAATTACAAGAGAATCTGGAAGGAAGAAAGAAAGAGGAGAAAATTACAAGACACCGAAAATTGGAAGGAAAAAAACTCACACAAAAAATATTGTAAAGAAAATAATGAAAATTAGTTCGAAGGAAGTAAAATTAGAAAACAAAGAGGAAGATGGTGCGAACATTTCAGCTTTCTAGGTGTTGTGGTTCTGGAGATAGAGCGATCAGTGTGTGAAATGTGAATGAGTTCTTGTTCTTATAATATAAGATTTTGAGAGTCATCTCTAAAGGTGTGTCCACACTTGACATCGATCAACGTCGACTGAACCGTCCACACTGCCTCGACAACAGAGAATCAAGTCGTCGATCGACGGCCGGTCGAATATATTATGTTTGGACACACCTTAACACACTTTAAATTGTTTTCTAAGCGGACCGGACCACTCTACGCGACTGTACTTCAAGACAAAACCACCAAAACTCACACAAAAAATATTGTAAAGAAAATAATGAAAATTAGTTCGAAGGAAGTAAAATTAGAAAACAAAGAGGAAGATGGTGCGAAAATGGGAGTGAAAAGGGAAGAAAAGAGAAAGGGAGAGAGATAAGGAGAGAAAAAGAGCACTCTAATTATCAAAATTGAAAGGAAAATCCCTATACGTATACAAAAATAGGTACACCTACATGACCTTGTACAAAACGATACCCAAGAAAAGGATAGGTAATCGATAAATGGCTCATTGTACTGCCAAGAAAACCAACAGCTCCAAAGCATTGTTTCACACTCACAAAACACACACACACATATTCATTTACCAAGAATATCATGGAGATATTTATATTGCCGAGCATTTAAAAACAAAATATTATGAATACAAATGAAATATATGAATACACAATGAATGCAAAGTAAATACAGAGGAATAATAATTGTCAGCGTGCCATAGAGGTGTGTTATGCTACAAGGCATAGCACAATTGATATATTTCTCGTAATGTAGGGAGAGTAAGTAGGACAAGGCACCTACTGGCACATGTAGATTTGAAAGGCTATTTACAAGTAAATTCAGTAGCAGAAGCAGACAAGATTACAGGAAATCTCTGAAAATCCTGTCAGAGTCTCGTAATGTAGGCAGAGTAAGTAGGACAAGGCACCTACTGGCACATGTAGATTTGAAAGGCTATTTACAAGTAAATTCAGTAGCAGCAGCAGACAAGATTACAGGAAATCTCTGAAAATCCTGTGAGATTCATTTGTATTCATAATATTTTGTTTTTAAATGCTCGGCAATATAAATATCTCCATGATATTCTTGGTAAATGAATATGTGTGTGTGTTTTGTGAGTGTGAAACCTGTCAGAGTGCGCCGAACATAAATACCTGCAGAACCACAACAATTAAAATCTTCAAAGGTGATTTCAAGGCTTCCTTTACGTACACTTTGGTGGGAAGCAGAAGAGGAGAAAGGTTGTACAATCTACATAGTGACCGTAGTCCATGGTTCAGGTATAGACATAACTAGCCTTGTACCTGAATAGTTAGCTAGTTGGTATTAAGCCAAAGCTTACTACAAATAGATTCAAATTACAACGAAAGATCAAATACCTACAATAGGTACTTACATGTAAGTAGAATCTGTCAATGATGTTCTGGAATAACTGGGGAATTTTCTTCGTGAAGAAAATAGAGATAATAATATAGGTACCCATTCTGTTTCCTGTCAAAATAATAATAACTAATAACTCTTTCAATTCTGAATATTATACATTTTATTATAATGCCCTAGGTATTTTTTTAGGTAGCAGAGTATCGTTCCAAAGATCATTGGAAGATAATAAAAGCCCATAAAAGCATTGTTACTAGTGATGAAAATGAAATTCCTTAAGAAAAAGATATTTCGTTTCAAATTCGTGTAGGTATTCTACCTACCAAAGAGTTGCGACATGAAATCAATTAGTTGTTAATATTGGTTTCACGAAAAGCCCAAAGTCCAATTTTGGTATTGATAATAATCGCAGATTAAATGGTTCCCCTTTTTGATAGGAATATGGTTCGTATCCATAGCTGATCTGAAAAATAAACGGGAGGATGAGAATATAAATATGAATATTCTTCCCGTTCCTTCCACCATCTCCTTCTCCTCTTCCTCCTTCTCTTGTTGCCTCTCTGTGCTTCTTCCAGTCCAGTTTTTATTAGGTTTTTTGTTTTCTTATGCAAGTGCACGTAAACGGGAGGATGAGAATATAAATATGAATATTCTTCCCGTTCCTTCCACCATCTCCTTCTCCTCTTCCTCCTTCTCTTGTTGCTCATGAAGTCCACGTCTATCTTTCCTCTTTAGCTACATAAATCGTTTAATAGTCCAGTTACTTACATTAGTTAAACTCCACCGTCCTCGTCCACCTTTCTACCAACTTTATTAATGTATGATTTTGCTTTCTTTTCCAGTGGAAAGCCCGATGGAGTGTTCTCAGGAAACTTTCGCCAGTAGCAGGTAGGTGCTCCCAGTGGAGAGAAAAAGAGCACTCTAATTATCAAAATTGAAAGGAAAATCCCTATACGTATACAAAAATAGGTACACCTACATGACCTTGTACTGAAAGCCTGTACAGAGACCTTCTCCTTCCTAAAAGATGTCCTTGATAGAATATTTCATTTTACCTTCTTACCTGGAAAAGCTCAAAGAACCTGTGTATGGTTTGAAGTCTACAAAGAGTAACGTGTCGTTGGAATATTGTCCTGTGATAAATGTAGCTGAGCCACATCCACTGACAGAACATGAGCTCATTTGTAATTTTGCGAAATGCATACCTAGAGAGTAGAGAGATACACATATTATCTGTTTCTGCAAATGCCAATAAACAAACATAATAAATTAAAGGTTTTTCAAAGGTTTAGTCCAGGTGCCAAGGTGAGATTTGCGTACGATTGCTTACAAAGGCACCCGCCGCGTTTCTCAAGTTCGCTTCTTGCTTCGGGCGGGATCGGGTCTCGTGTCGTGTTTTTATTTGTTACAATGCTTACAAAGGCACCCGCCGCGTTTCTCAAGTTCGCTTCTTGCTTCGGGCGGGATCGGGTCTCGTGTCGTGTTTTTATCAAGTGCACAGCGAAATAAAGGTGGATAGCAGCGGGGTTCCCAACATAGCTCTTGTTTATGCTTATTATTTATTTCTCCTTTCTCTTCAAGATTCTTGGAAAGTGTACTCTTTTTTCTTCAAATTTCGAGAGCTCCTTGATCAAGTCATGAAATTCATTCATGAACATCTCTCCATTTGAGTATGGATTTTTCAAGGATATTGTTTTCTCTGGTGCTCCAAATTGGAACGTTCCGTTGTAAAGGGATTACTATCATCGTCGTCATGGGAGTCCAAGCCATATCTCAGAACCAACACTTGAACACAATCTCAAAACCACTGGCACTCAAACACATATCTACCTAAGTACCTACTGATCACGTTAATGTCTTGGAAAGTCCTCACCTAGGTGGTAGAGGCTTTCACAATGTCGTCGTCATGGGAGTCCAAGCCATATCTCAGAACCAACACTTGAACACAATCTCAAAACCACTGGCACTCAAACACATATCTACCTACTGATCACGTTAATGTCTTGGAAAGTCCTCACCTAGGTGGTAGAGGCTTTCACAATCCTCCGTCACACATCAAAGGTCTACCTGAAATACATAAAGACTGAAAACACCCTCAAGGCTCGAACATCTTATTGTTGTTTTCCTTTGACAGGCTTTAGAATTCCTCGGAATGACCTTTTTGGCTTCTTCTTCTTCTACATGCCCATGGGCCACCAAAATATTATGACGTAATTTAGCTCTAGAAATCAAAAGTACTTAAAGGTCCTCAGTTCCTTTTGGGTCAAAAAATGGATAAAGACCTTGCCTCTATTCGTAGAACCTTACGGGTAGTTACTTAGCTAGTTTTATATCCTAGTCAAAAAGAGTGCAATAAACAATGTCGGGTCCTTTCTTCAATTCAAAGCCGAGCCATTTCATTTGTTTTATTTTTTAAAAACCATTCAAACTTAAGATTCTCGAGTATTTCATAAGTGCGATACATTTCATTCATTTAGCCATGCTTAGGGTTCCTCGGTTGGGATACATGTGTTTGAAGTGGGGATATGGGTAATATGGATTACTACAGGATTCCATTTCGTAATCATGAGGAAATGTTGTGACAAAAATGTGATACTACGATATCGAGTTGTGAAGTATTATGCTCAAGATTTATACAGTGTGTAATTTGAGTATGGAGGTAGAGCGTACGGGCCTCTAACAATCCTTAACGTGTTGGTGTTGGCTACCTTTCGCGGTTTAAAATACTCATCTGGCGGTAAGGTTCATTTCATCCTGGGTTCTCCAACCTCCAAGTATCATTCCCCTAGGAGTTGTCTTTCAACGACATTGTACTTAAGTCAGAATTCGTTTGTGACACTTTTTAGTTCAGCAAAAGGTCTGAAGTCTGAACTGATAATCCATGATCACTGCTTTCTGGGAACCCATTTCTGGTGCTATTGTGAATTTCCGATTTTTCTAATATTACACCGAGAACAAGATTTCTGTTTGGTAATGAGATGCGGCATATTGTTTTTGACATGCATATGTATGATTGCAATATTGTGAATTGTGACATCTGTTGAGTGACATATTTATTACAACAGTTCTATTGAACACTGAACAGCAGTTTGAGAAAAACCAAAAAATACGAGCGGCCGGGTAATTTTGCCGGTCAGTGTATTTATTACAACAGTACTAACACATGCAAATTATTTCACACCGTTTGTTGGCTCAACCATAGCCACAAGGTCATTTCCTAGGAACCCATCTCGTCTTATCTCACGACACTGTATTGTTATCAGGACTGGCTGGGGAAACTGTTTTTCCTTTGTGGTCAGGATTCTGAAGTGTGATAACACACCGTTTGTTGGCTCAACCATAGCCACAAGGTCATTTCCTAGGAACCCATCTCGTCTTATCTCACGACACTGTATTGTTATCAGGGGAAACTGTTTTTCCTTTGTGGTCAGGATTCTGAAGTGTGATAATTTTTTTACAGCGGAGGACGTTTTTGTTGATTGTTTTTTTAGAGCATGCAGGTACTTGTATCATATTCTTGAGAGTTGATTTTGCTACAACTAACAACTGGTTGTTAAAATTTTTTGGGAACCTCTCAACGATTGGCCTTTTTGCGTTTCCTCATCGACAGCCAATATCTACTGTCTATCTTATGCTCTACATATGCTCCTCCCTCCTTAATCTAATATGTCTTAATATCCTAATTAGCCCTAGTAGGTACCACTAATCACTATGTTAAATACAACATCATATGTATGTACTCTTATTATGTCTAAAGAACTGAACAGGCTAAATGTTTTTTCCAGGAAAAACATATTCAGTGCTGGAATTAGTGATGTTCAAAGAATTTAACCGATTGAGATTCTATTTCCGTTCTAATCTAAAGGAAATGGGAAACAAACATGGGATTCCTTTGGTGTTGGTTTCACAAGAAGAGAAAGAGGAAAGCAGGAATTTTTGTTTCTTTTTCCCCAAGTATTAAATGGGAGGATGAGAATATAAATATGAATATTCTTCACGTTCCTTCCACCATCTCCTTCTCCTCTTCCTCCTTCTCTTGTTGTCTCCCTGTGCTTCTTCCAGTCCAGTTTTTATTAGGTTTATTGTTTTCTTATGCAAGTGCACATATTGATAATAATCGCAGATTAAATGGTTCCCCTTTTTGATAGGAATATGGTTCATATCCATAGCTGATCTGAAAAGTTATTTTAAACATTATGCTATTATAATATTTTTTACTAAAATGAGAGATACAAATAAATATGTACACTTACAAGTTATAACTGCAGTAGGTATATTAACAACTAATTGATTTCATGTCGCAACTCTTTGGTAGGTAGAATACCTACACATATTGATAATAATCGCAGATTAAATGGTTCCCCTTTTTGATAGGAATATGGTTCATATCCATAGCTGATCTGAAAAGGTCAATCTAGGACTAGGTCATGAAGTCCACGTCTATCTTTCCTCTTTAGCTACATAAATCGTTTACTTAATAGTCCAGTTACTTACATTAGTTAAACTCCACCGTCCTCATCCACCTTTCTACCAACTTTATTAACGTATGCTTTTGCTTTCTTTTCCAGTGGAAAGCCCGATGGAGTGTTCTCAGGAAACTTTCGCCAGTAGCAGGTAGGTGCTCCCAGGTTTCTATTAATCAAACTCCAGGTGTTCTGTGGTGGCACATCCCGAACTCCTGCAGGGGTTGAGGTGAGATTACGTTGGGAAGATAGCGCGTGGGACGAGGGGGTAACACCTCCTCCGTCTTCTCATGAAGATTTATGACTCGTAAGAAATTATTTGATGAAACACCCCGGAGAAGAAATATCGGTGCTCATATACGAGTAAGTATGTGGTGTGTAAAGAACGCCGTGTTCTGTTCAGTGTGTATCAGATGATGCTACAGGTCGGGGGTGTTCCATCGGTATTTATGGATATAGGTATTAAATAACGTTAAAGAATGGCCACCATAAATTCGTACTCCTGAAGAAAGGTACTTACCAGCTTACCACCTTGTGGGGCGCGGATGTCTGTAAATTGTATCTATTTGCAACTTCTATTTTGCAACTGGTAATTTCTGAGGGTTAAATAAAGTGGGTTATAAAACCATCGAGATTATTGCTTTCTATTACATCATGTATTTAATTCTAGAGCTCTCAGACGATATTTAGGTACCTAAATACTTAGATGTCTGTAAATTGTATCTATTTGCAACTTCTATTTTGCAACTGGTAATTTCTGAGGGTTAAATAAAGTGGGTTATAAAACCATCGATTATTGCTTTCTATTACATTATGTATTTAATTCTAGAGCTCTCAGACGATACTTAGGTAACTAAATACTTGAGTACTTACTTATTCATAGAATTATTACTCTCATAAAGAACAAGGTTAACCAAATTACTATCGTATCTCATTTTCACGTGATTTGGTTTCACAAGAAGACGATTGCACTAATGCACTTCGCCGTGTTTCGCAGTTAATTTTCACTCGACCCCATTTTTTTTTCTCAGGGAAAACGGGCGGGGGTATTTGCATTTTAAATTTCATAAAAAAAAGAGAGGAAAAACTAACAAGGGTTGTGTTTTTGTTGGTTTTTCTCCCATGTTTACCTTAAGTACCTTTGTCCATGTAAACATCTTTGTTTTTGTGTGCTTCCCTGGTGGGATTTTTCTTTCTAGTATCCGGATGAAAGCTACAGGAATAGGTTACGCTCGATGCCATTGGGAATACATGTATTAATGTACTTACCTAGTAAATAGGTATATACTTGTCTACGGATTATACGAGACAATGAACAGATAACAGCGATAAAACCTTTGAGTTAAACGGTAAAACTAGACATCACCCACGAAGAAAAATAATATTTCATCCTCCCAAAAGCTCACGTTAGGTTTTCATAATGCAAAAACTTTTTTTGCTGAGAAATGTCCCTTTTGTTTTAAACGCAGGGAGGTTTTTTCGTCGTTTTCAAGTAACTTGGTGAACATAAATGAAAAGGTTTCTCCAGCATAAGTACCTATAAGCAGGATATGTGAGTGGAGTATTAACTCCATGAAGATAAAACTACTTAATAATACCCAACATATTACCGAGTTTTATTGCCACCTCTTGTATTAAAAACCATGTAACAAATAAATAAAAGAAACCTGGGAGAATATTTCTGTATAATACGTTTTCGCACTATGTGAGGAATTAAAATTGATCTGGCTTTCGCTGTATTACGTGTTTATTGAATACAGTTACTTTTCCTTCCTTCAACATCGGTTGTATGTATCAGTAGGACGTTAAAACATGGTGTATTCCAGGGTTGACGAGACAAGTGTAAATCATAGGTTACCTATACTATGTATATCGTCTGGAGGACACTTGTCTATTTTATGTAAATGTAATAGGAAACCTTTGCTCTCCATGTAGGTAAATGTAGGTACGTGTTATTCACCTGTTTCATTGTTACTTCCTCCGCAAAGGAAAATGAGCAGCTTGGTGTGGTGTGCGATGCTAAAATGAAAGGTTATGGGTCCCTTTCAAAATGTAAAGTATGAATATGTAATAGATCTTATATCGAATATTTTGATCACAAATACATTCTTACGATGAAATATATTAATATACATTGCTTACCTACTTATGTTTTAAACCGAGAAAATCTATGACTATCCGAAATGTGCTGAAATAACAGAGCGCCAAAGTGTGTTCCTAATCATAATTCAAAGCAGTCTGGTTTACCACATGTCAAAAGTTGAAAACTTCTTAACTTAAGAAAGGAAAGAACTTGCAAGTAACTTGAGAATCAACTTGTTACAAGAAGATGGAACCACATGTCAAAAGTTGAAAACTTCTTAACTTAAGAAAGCAAAGAACTTGCAAGTAACTTGAGAATCAACTTGTTACAAGAAGATGGAGACCTTTTGTATTCAACTGACTTTTGCTTTTTAATTACGGTTTTCTGGCTTCTAAATAATGAACTAGCAGACTATAGCACCTCTGTTTTCAGTGAGAGACTTTGCGAGGAGTCTGCAAGAGTGCTTCATGAAGATGGAAAATTATTATGTAAAGAAGATAAAAGCCTCTAAATCCAGCAGACTTTTTAGACAGCAAAACGCGCGTTTTTCAATAGAACTTAAAAGGAAGGCAAAAGTTTTCTTTCAGCAACAACAAGAATAAGGCTTAATTCTTGTGCTTTTGGAGTTGTTTTTACTTCAGTTGATGCTGATTGTTTTCGCACGTTTTCTGGCTTCTAAATAATGAACTAGCAGACTAGCACCTCTGTTTTTCAGTGAGAGACTTTGCGAGGAGTCTGCAAGAGTGCTTCATCTTTAATGGGTATCATTGTAATTATTATTATGTCAAAACTGAGGTTGGTCTTATTCGATGCTTTATAATCGTACCTCAAACATGGTGCCAGTCTGATAACTCTATCTTACCTGAAGTACCTAACCATTCCTAATTAATCATGTATTTCATAATGTTCTCCTTCTAAATGCTTCTTATGAGCCCTATTGTGACATAGTATTAGTCCCAGGTTAATATTCCAAGCTTAATCAACTCATTTACATAGCTAACACTTCATTGTGCTTCAAGCATTACGCGCATTGTGGATATCTTGTGGCAACATTTTGATCAAAGGAAGGCAAAAGTTTTCTTTCAGCAACAACAAGAATAAGGCTTAATTCTTGTGCTTGTTTTTACTTCAGTTGATGCTGATTGTTTTCGCACTATGTGAGGAATTAAAATCGATCTGGCTTTCGCCGTATTATGTGTGTTATTGAATACAGTTACTTTTCCTTCCTTCAACATCAGTTGTATGTATCAGTAGGATACTCATCTGGCGGTAAGGTTCATTTCATCCTGGGTTCTCCAACCTCCAAGTATCATTCCCCTAGGAGTTGTCTTTCAACGACATTGTAATGTAAGTCAGAATTCGTTTGTGTCAGTGAAATATGAATCTCGATTTCCAACATCACTCCAGAGGCATCATATCGCTTAGCTGACAAATCAAAATCTTCTTTTGAAACGCTCTCAGAGTCTCCGAACTCCGAACACCTACTGAAATCATAGAACAAAACAAAATGTTTCTTATAGAACATAAGTTCTTATAAGTATTTCATAGTCAGCAACTAGGTTAGTTCTCAGTGGCGGATTGTATGTGTAATGCCAATGCTATCCGCCTCACAGCACAAGTTGGCCATGTACAGTCTCAATCAAGCAGGGACAGGTCTATTTTCCACTGTATTTTGCGTACCTATTTACTGAATGCCTTTTCTAAAGTGCTGTTCTCATAACCAATAGGGTTTTCATTCATAAAGAACAAGGTTAACCAAATTACTATCGTATCTCATTTTCACGTGATTTGGTTTCACAAGAAGACGATTGCACTAATGCACTTCCCCGTGTTTCGCAGTTAATTTTCACTCGACCCCATTTTTTTCTCCGGGAAAACGGGCGGGGGTATTTGCATTTTAAATTTCATATGTGTAATGCCAATGCTATCCGCCTCACAGCACAAGTTGGCCATGTACAGTCTCAATCAAGCAGGGACAGGTCTATTTTCCACTGTACGAGTATTCTGCGTACCTATTTACTGAATGCCTTTTCTGAAGTGCTGTTCTCATAACCAATAGGGTTTTCATGTTTTTGTTGGTTTTTCTCCCATGTTTACCTTAAGTACCTTTGTCCATGTAAACATCTTTGTTTTTGTGTGCTTCCCTGGTGGGATTTTCCTTTCCAGAATCCGGATGAAAGCTACAGGAATAGGTTACGCTCGATGCCATTGGGAATACATGTATTAATGTACTTACCTAGTAAGTAGGTATGTACTTGTCTACGGATTATACTATTATTATATTTTATACGAGACAATGAACAGATAACAGCGATAAAACCTTTGAGTTAAACCGTAAAACTAGACATCACCCACGAAGAGAAATAATATTTCATCCTCCCAAAAGCTCACGTTAGATTTTCATAATGCAAATTTTTTTTTGCTGAGAAATGTCCCTTTTGTTTTAAACGCAGGGAGGTTTTTTCGTTGTTTTCAAGTAACTTGTGATTGTGAACATAAATGAAAAGGTTTCTCCAGCATTGAAAAGTGACACAGTGGTCATTTCCGAGTGATGTGTTCTAGTACTGACCATGACATGTTTTCCCTCATTAGTTACAATACTGAAGTGGAGCACAACTCATTTATTGTTTGTAAACTTTTTAATGCAGCTTCGTGTTCCATTTCTGTCTTGTCACTCACTCAGTAAGTTCAAGTGTTCCCGTGGATTCAACAGTAAAAGGGAAGTTGGTATCCTCTCATTATACTTGGTTATATTCGTCAATCTCTTGTCTGGCCGACTTGAGTCAATATGGACTTTCAAGAGATATTCTTGTGCGTACAAAATAGCATGAACAAATTGGCATTCCAATAGGTATCACTTTTCTCAGTGGTGATTGATATGGGAACGCGTTCCATATTAATTACATGTGTTCTGCTCTTGCTAACATCTACATGTATTGATTGTATGTCTTATTAGGAACCGCTTGTATTTTCGGTTGGTAACACGATCACCTTACTGGTCCGTGTTGCCATTAAGTTGGCAGGTTCACGATGTAGTTTGTCTTGTTTAAGAAGCTGTGGAGCTCTTTGATCTGCCAGGTCAAAGGACTCTGCATATTTTGGAGTTGCTACGTTGCCGAGTGTAACTGTTTGCTGTGTTTTGAGGTCGTTCTAGGAATGAAGTAAGTCTGCTCGGGACATTAGTACACAGTGGGAGTTATTTTCAGAAGTTTTTGCAATCGCATGTGACAATAACAAAGTCAATCATGACTCATGGTTTGTCGTCGGTTTGTCTGTCTTGATCTAAATAAAACACTTCTGTGAACACATCATCACCACAATACAACATAGGTCAGTTGAACCATCAAGTATGGACTTAGCATAATCTGGACTAGATGGACTGGACATAATTTGGACTTAGTGAGGGATTTCAGAAGTAATTGAATTTTATGAGGAGCAGTTTCACTCTGCTCGGAGAGCCTAGGATTAGGATTGGGTTGATAACGATCTCAACACTCAGCCTGGACATGTTTTATGCAGAACATTCTACGGAGTGTTTTACAAGCTAAAATTTTCCCCCCGTGATAAGAATGTGTTGGTCACTTTATTATTCTTCCCAGATCAACCCTGTAGTATCAATCTTTATGATAGAGGCTATGTGTGGTAAATATAAAACTAGTAGAGTTGCATTGAACACTTGGACCTGATGTTTTATGGGCGGTTTTACATTCATGAAAATCATCTCGTCCTATTCCAAACAGTAAAATCCATCACTACCTATAAATATTTATCTTATGGAAAACACTCACAGGGTTGGTTCACTTAAGCATGAAAATCATCTCGTCCTATTCCAAACAGTAAAATCCATCACTACCTATAAATATTTATCTTATGGAAAACACTCACAGGGTTGGTGATTGATTCACTTAAGCTTCGAAAGATAGGAAACAGATAGAGCCTTTTAAAACCTACTTTTGATAGTTATTTTTCCAGAGCATACCTAGGGCATTATAATAAAATGTATAATATTCAGAATTGAAAGAGTTATTAGTTATTATTATTTTGACAGGAAACAGAATGGGTACCTATATTATTTTTTGGGTCAAATTTTATGAAAACCTTTTCCCCGGTTGTAGGAACATTCATGTGGAATATTTAGAACAAATAAAAACAACATCAAAGGGATACCGGCATGTTTACAAATATGTAACTCTACTTCAGTCAAGGACGTTTTCATTTGTGTAATAATCTGTTTTCAGTTCACATCATTTGAAATGTTTCCAGTTTAAATAGTCCTCGTTTTCCCTTCTTTGAGTCTCTTGGGAGTTGGGACATCAACGAGAGGTTTTCTAGATTTCTTAATCCTTCCTGTCCGTAGCAGTATTTCTTTCATAACAGTTTACATAGAAGTAAAGAGAATATGTAGTTACCTACTCTTACCAGATTCCTATGGAATAGTGTTTTACCTACTACTTCTAAGTTGGGACATCAACGAGAGGTTTTCTAGATTTCTTAATCCTTCCTGTCCGTAGCCATAGAGCTTTTTAATAATAGGGTTACAGCTTACTTACATAGAAGCCAAGAATATACGCTTGCCAAATTCCTTTGGAATAGTATTTTACCTCTTCTACTTTTTCAAAATTCTACCATGTCAGTTTGTAGTGAATCTCTTGCCGAGTTCAATTAGTTGTAAGTGCACATTATTACTCGTATGTAGGTACGAGTACGTCCATAAACTGTTTTATTATACAGAATGAGGAATCGCAGATGGATTGAAATGTCGTTTAAAACATTTCGAGTCTCTGACAGATTTAAATTTACATAACTTGATTGCCATTCTAGAAAGTACTTCACGTCTTCATTTAAAGTTATTACCTGTCGGAGGTGAATTAATGCATGGTGACCATTTCTTCAGGAATTCGCCATTCTAGAAAGTACTTCACGTCTTCATTTAAAGTTATTACCTGTCGGAGGTGAATTAATGCGTGGTGACCATTTCTTCAGGAATTAATTCTACCAAGTGTGCCCTCACTCAATAGTTCAATAGCATTTTGAATTGGATGAGTGTTATTTTTAGGAGTGTTCTCTATTTGTAGAGGGTGAAGTGGATTAAGGGTTCAAAACTAACAGGTAACATCACACATTAGTAATATATTTATTTGTAAAGGTTTGGTGGTGTTTGGGACCTGTGTGTAGTGGTTTTCAACCTAGACCTTCTTTGAAAAGGATTTAATTTCTCCTTTGAATATGTCAATATGCTAATGTTGAATGTTGTGTTTCTTGTTCTCTATGTATAATCATGATAGGATGGTTCAAAGAACCGCTTAAATATCAGGTCGTGGACCATCCTAAACTGTGATAATTATGTCGATATGGTTATTGAATTCCACGCAAGTTGAGACCCACTTGATAGTACTAGGGTGTGATATTATTTTAACATATTCATCACACCTCGAGGTATAACTTTACAAAATTCCTGTCGGAATTGTGTGGTAACCCTTTCTTCAAATGGGACTCTTTCAAATAGTGACACAGTAAACAGGTGGAGTTGAGACCCACTTGATAGTACTAGGGTGTGATATTATTTTAACATATTCATCACACCTCGAGGTATAACTTTACAAAATTCCTGTCAGAATTGTGTGTTAACCCTTTCTTCAAATGGGACTCTTTCAAATAGTGACGCAGTAAACAGGTGGTTGTTGGGTCACATAAATATGTGACAAATTTTGATTTTGTTTCCTGTGCGAATTGATAATGATGTTTCAAGTAATCACAACAGTAGGTATCATAAACCACTAGGTGCTCAAGACAATTTTATTGTTGGTGAGTCCAGATTCAATCAACTAACCTCCTTTTGTTACAATCAAATCTATTTCGAATCACTTAACGGGTTTTCCCTCTATTTTAATTGGTCTTTTTTGCAAGCATCTAAGGCACATATTTGTGTACCTTTGATTTTGTTTCCTGTATGAATTGATAATGATGTTTCAAGTAATCACAACAGTAGGTATCATAAACCACTAGGTGCTCAAGACAATTGTTGGTGAGTCCAGATTTAATCAACTAACCTCCTTTTGTTACAATCAAATCCATTCCGAATCACTTAAGGGGTTTTTCCTCTATTTTAATTGGTCTTTTTTGCAAGCATCTAAGGCACATATTTGTGTACTTTGTTTCTGTAATATCTTACGCTTTTGTCGCCCAATAGTTAAAACATGGTGTATTGTTTGATTTTGTTTCCTGTATGAATTGATAATGATGTTTCAAGTAATCACAACAGTAGGTATCATAAACCACTAGGTGCTCAAGACAATAATTGTTGGTGAGTCCAGATTCAATCAACTAACCTCCTTTTGTTACAATCAAATCCATTTCGAATCACTTAAGGGGTTTTTCCTCTATTTTAATTGGTCTTTTTTGCAAGCATCTAAGGCACATATTTGTGTACTTTGTTTCTGTAATATCGCTTTTGTCGCCCAATAGTTAAAACATGGTGTATTCCAGGGTTGACGAGACAAGTGTAAATCATAGGTTACCTATACTATGTATATCGTCTGGAGGACACTTGTCTATTTTATGTAAATGTAATAGGAAACCTTTGCTCTCCATGTAGGTACGTGTTATTCACCTGTTTCATTGTTACTTCCTCCGCGAAGGAAAATGAGCAGCTTGGTGTGGTGTGCGATGCTAAAATGAAAGGTTATGGGTCCCTTTCAAAATGTAAAGTGTGAATATGTAATAGATCTTATATCGAATATTTTGATCACAAATACATTCTTACGATGAAATATATTAATAAACATTGCTTACCTTTATGTAAATGTAATAGGAAACCTTTGCTCTCCATGTAGGTAAATGTAGGTACGTGTTATTCACCTGTTTCATTGTTACTTCCTCCGCAAAGGAAAATGAGCAGCTTGGTGTGGTGTGCGATGCTAAAATGAAAGGTTATGGGTCCCTTTCAAAATGTAAAGTATGAATATGTAATAGATCTTATATCGAATATTTTGATCACAAATACATTCTTACGATGAAATATATTAATATACATTGCTTTTATGTAAATGTAATAGGAAACCTTTGCTCTCCATGTAGGTAAATGTAGGTACGTGTTATTCACCTGTTTCATTGTTACTTCCTCCGGGAAGGAAAATGAGCAGCTTGGTGTGGTGTGCGATGCTAAAATGAAAGGTTATGGGTCCCTCTCAAAATGTAAAGTGTGAATAGGTATGTACTAGATCTATCCTATATCGAATATTTTGATCACAAATACATTCTTACGATAAAATATATTACTATACATTGCTTAACTACTTATGTTTTAAGCCGAGAAAATCTATGACTATCCAACTTCAAAAAGCCCCGCCACTCAGAAACAAATCAGACTTTGTACGGATTCTGCATAAGATTGTATTCCTGAGCTTCATAGAATGGGTTCAATTGGTTTGGAAAGTATCACATGACATCTGTGTAATTAGAAACCTCGTTATTGGAACACTTGTATATCTTTCCATTGGTAATGAACTGATGAACCCAATTGACAGGGAATTGCTACACAACCAATACAAGTACCGACCCACCTATAACTCTGGTTGTAGAGTATTGTCTATGGTAGAATGACTACGAACACTCGAAGTAAGGGATATCATAGTTATCACAATCTCGTACAGAAGGCTAATGAACCAATGACTAATGAGACGATTGACGTGCTTGAAGAGATTGTCAGATGTGTTTGGAATATTGAATATTGTTTCATATTATTGTACCACCTCATCCCCCAACAATTAAGCGCAAATTAATCTCTTCAAATTGCTCTTCTCCATCTCTACCTCTACTCTCAATAACTATTAGCCCGATGCTATTGTTCTAAATAGGTTTAATGGACAACAACATTATAAGCTCTTCATAGAAGCTATCTTCTCTATGAATTAGGGACAAGGAAGAAGGACAAGTACCGACCCACCTATAACTCTGGTTGTAGAGTATTGTCTATGGTAGAATGACTACGAACACTCGAAGTAAGGGATATCATAGTAATCACAATCTCGTACAGAAGGCTAATGAACCAATGACTAATGAGACGATTGACGTGCTTGAAGATATTGTCAGATGCGTTTGGAATACTAAATCTTATAGATTTTTATGTATTTCCAGAGGACTATTGATTTGTTGATTCCAATATTGCTTCTTACAGCAAATACATAGATATACACATTTTTTAAACAATTCCGTTTTATTTCGCCCAACTGATTAACCACATATCGTTCTCTCATTAGTAACTTAAGTAGGTACAATTCTCATTAATTTCATTATATTTGTCTCATCATTGCCTCACCATTACCACAGGTATTCCCACAAAATCACAAATATGTCTCCTATCAAGCCGTGTACCGTACGTAAACAGTTCATATTAGACTGGTTCTCCTTAACTTGGTCATTGTGTGGTTGATAAGACAATTGGGTACACAATAAAACTGCAGTTAACTTGGTCATTGTGTGGTTGATAAGACAATTGGGTACACAATAAAACTGCAGTACTTGAACATAAAGTACGTTACTGTTTAGTAAGTACTGTAATAGTGAGTACTGAGTTATGTGTAGATACTGTACAGCACAATACGGAGTACTGTTGTAAATTTATACTGTACAAAATTTTGCAAGTTCACCTTGGCTCGAGCTGTCAGTTCTCACGTAGCGAATCACCTGAGCAATGATGATTATGGTGATTTGATTGAGGTGATAAGTAAATTACTACAGGTGATAAACGAGTACATCAGTGTCGTACTGGGTTCAGTACTGTGTTCTCCTGAACATCAATAGTACAATGACTTTTCACTTTTCAGTCTCTTTCTGACATAATAAATAGGTAGGTAGGTGTGATATTTAATCTTGACCATCATCAGACCGACTGTTTCTGTAAGCTCAAAGGGAGCTCTGCTCAAGTGATCATTACATTAGCTACTGTGGAGTCTGTGAACCTGAGCAATGATGATTATGGTGATTTGATTTGATTGAGGTGATAAGTAAAATACTACTGGTGATAAACGAGTACATCAGTGTCGTACTGTGTTCTCCTGAACATCAACAGTACAATGACTTTTCACTTTTCAGTCTCTTTCCGGCATAATAAATAGGGTAGGTGTGATATTTAATCTTGAGCATCATCAGACCGACTGTTTCTGTAAGCTCAAAGGGAGCTCTGCTCAAGTGATCATTACTTTAGCTACTGTGGAGTCTGTGGACCTTTGGACACTCCTTTAGCTGATAGAAGAGAATTCGTTTCACATAGAAATGACGCATATTTGAGTCACAAAATCAAAAGTCAAGGAGAGAATCAAAGGTGTGGTGGAGACTGGGAGGTTTTACTAGAAATCTCGTTGGATCTCTTTTCTGCTCCCTTGAGTCTCAAGCGAGCTAATTCCTCTTTGAGTCACAAAATCAAAAGTCAAGGAGAGAATCAAAGGTGTGGTGGAGACTGGGAGGTTTTACTAGAAATCTCGTTGGATCTCTTTTGTGCTCCCTTGAGTCTCAAGCGAGCTAATTCCTCCCAAGTCAATCTGGAATGGTCTTAATCTCCGAGCAACCTTTTGATTTGACATTTGAGATTTCAAATCGACATTGTCACACGAACACTAAATACTGCTTAGAACAAAGGATAAGGCACCCATAGATTAGAACGTGTTGGCATTAATCATAAGACAAAGGTGTTTAAAGTTGTCACGATTCTTGTCACATAAGGAACGTGCTTGTCGGCGCAATTCAGTTTTGAACATTGAAGTTTTCTAACACACGATTCTTGTCACATAAGGAACGTGCTTGTCGGCGCAATTCAGTTTTGAACATTGAAGTTTTCTAACACTCCCCACACCTTCTCGTCTGGCCCTTGTCAGGGAACATCTGTGAACCTCCTCTTTAATTTCGGTTGAAAATTATATAAGTTTGTGTAATTAATTATTTGCATGGCACTTGGCACATGCACGCCTCACAAACACTTGGACATAATTTCCTGGGATTCTCAAACTTCAATGAAAGTAACGAAATATATCTAGCTTCACCCCCTTCAGATGGGTATGAGATGGGAGTGAAGCTGAGCACGTACTATTACCTAACACGTAGCGCACATAACACATACAGTATTACTGGGTGGATAACAAAATACCCAAGTAGATATATTGCTAGAATCCTAAGAACCTTGTTTGTCAAGACTAAGAAGTAGCAAGTTTGTGTAATTAATTATTTGCATGGCACTTGGCACATGCACGCCTCACAAACACTTGGACATAATTTCCTGGGATTCTCAAACTTTAATGAAAGTAACGAAATACATATATTTAGCTTCACCCCCTTCAGATGGGTATGAGATGGGAGTGAAGCTGAGCACGTACTATTACCTAACACGTAGCGCACATACCACACATACAGTATTACTGGGTGGATAACAAAATACCCAAGTAGATTTCTCCCAGGAAGGATTTCTGGATTTCATGTTCCCGAAATAAAGAGTGGTGTGAAATATTAATGAGGTGTGAACGGAGCCTAATGGTAGGTACCAACAAGTCTGGATAAATTTGTTTCTTTTGGAAATAACCATGGTGATTACATGGAATCAGTAGTTGCTTGAGTCTGATGGTTGGTTATTAGGAGACCTGAGAGAGGAGGGAATCCAATCACTGTCCCTCAATTGGATTCCAGGAATCCAATTTCCAGGAAAGACCAATCCTGTTTCGTCAATCAGACCTACGATGTCCATGCATATTTCTATCTCCAATAACGTTATCATCAGTTAGTGCACCGTCTGGAAACATGTGTTATCTCACTAACTGTGGACACTGTCCCTCAATCTTTTAGACAAAAAGCTAAAGCTACACCCGAGATTCCTATGAAATGAAGAACTTCAAAAAGCCCCGCCACTCAGAAACAAATCAGACTTTGTACGGATTCTGCATAAGATTGTATTCCTGAGCTTCATAGAATGGGTTCAATTGGTTTGGAAAGTATCACATGACATCTGTGTAATTAGAAACCTCGTTATTGGAACACTTGTATATCTTTCCATTGGTAATGAACTGATGAACCCAATTGACAGGGAATTGCTACACGACCAATACAAGTACCGACACCTTTGCGAGTTTTCTGTCACATGTGTGAACTCCTAATCCTGCATTCTCTCTTGTGTGTATATTGTTCTTTATGTCGTATTTTCTTATTGCTCTTTGGATTTTTTATCACTGGGGAGCAGAAGAAGTTTAGCTTTGCGAGTTTTCTGTCACATGTGTGAACTCCTAATCCTGCATTCTCTCTTGTGTGTATATTGTTCTTTATGTCGTATTTTCTTATTACTCTTTGGATTTTTTATCACTGGGGAGCAGAAGAAGTTTATCTGGTGTTCAAAATGTCTTAACAGAAAGGAAGAACACGTCCTAAATCCGGACTTGAACATTTCGCTCGTAAGAAACACACCAGATTTACTCACTTAAATATAAGATTTCCTTCGTAAAGTAGACAGGTAGACAATAGCTTTAGAGAGAACTAACAAGGCAATCCTGACAAGAAATGTATCTTTTGAACATTCTTTTACCCTTTTATTTGTCTGTTTACAAAATTTCCTTTCTGTAGCTTTCACTCTCAGATATAGAAAACGTCTTTCTGGGTAAGACCGCCTTTTCTTTTTCGAAATTTTCCTTCGGGCTACGTATGTTATTGCTATTTTAAAAGTAAACTTGATATGTTTTCTTTGTTGGCACTTTTTTCCATAACTCTTTGATCACTTTTTTGACAGAGTTAGAAAAATCTGGCCTCACTTTATCTATTGGAAAACAAATTGTGTGAAGTGTGTTGGAGAAAATAATGCTAAAATGTTAGCTTTCCAAATTGCTACACGTACGCTTTTAGGACCGTCAATTTTCCAATCAAGATTCAAATGCTTCATTTGCATTTCTATGTTTTCTTTGTTGGCACTTTTTTCCATAACTCTTTGATCACTTTTTTGACAGAGTTAGAAAAATCTGGCCTCACTTTATCTATTGTGCTGGAGAAAATAATGCTAAAATGTTAGCTTTCCAAATTGCTACACGTACGCTTTCAGGACCGTCAATTTTCCAATCAAGATTCAAATGCCTCGTTTGCATTTCAATGAATTCGCCTTGAAGCTATGACAGCTTTGTTATTATAAACCTTTGTATGAGTAGGTACTGGCTTTAGGTATGTACAATCTGGGCTTGATTGATGTAGGTACCTACATACGTAGGAAGTGAAGTAATCTCAGCAAGTAGATGGAGCTCATTCCGAAAATTACTGATTGCATTACAACAAACCCACACACACACTTTGTCCATTTTCCTTCTTCTTCTACATCATAACGATGGTATTTCTTATTTTCTGCGTATAAAAATAAAATTCAATCGTTTAAAGCTCTCCAATATTATTAGAGGTTTTTTTTCTATACTTTAATCATTTCGCCGCAATAAAAGAAGACTCAAATGGTTTTCGAAATCTTCCCCATACTTTTTTCTTCATTCCTTACAAAATATTTTCTACCTAATGGCGTTGCTTCGTTTCCGCAATTTTCGTTCTCCCAGGAAGGATTTCTGGATTTCATGTTCCCGAAATAAAGAGTGGTGTGAAATATTAATGAGGTGTGAACGGAGCCTAATGGTACCAACAAGTCTGGATAAATTTGTTTCTGGTCCTGATGTGTTTGCTCCATCTAGTTTTTCAATTCCAAATGTGATCTAATTTGTCAGTTGCCTCTTGGTGTTGAAAAATAATTTGTTTCTGGTCCTGATGTGTTCGCTCCATCTAGTTTTTCAATTCCAAATGTGATCTAATTTGTCAGTTGCCTCTTGGTGTTGAACAAGCGGGGCCCGCGTCCCTCCGGGAATTTTTCGATCTTGGGTAAAGAAAATCAGTATTTATGTACCTACCTATTTTATTTAATACTCGTCGTAGCTTAACATAGGTGACGCTAAAACCGGTCTTAAATCCTTAAATGATCGACTGAAGTGTTATCTAAAGCTTTCTCGCTTTGAGTTCATAGGTCGTCGCGACAAATTTCAAGATCAGAGCTCATTTGTGTGGGAAAATGTGAAAAAAATCCCCCAAAAACCAGTTTTTTTGGTTTTTTGGCTTTATGGTTTTCTGGACAAAATTTGCACCACCATTTTCGTGTTCCTGATAAAAAGACCTTTAATTTGATATATAGGTCGACTAGGTTTGGATAAGTCCTTCTATGGGGACAGACAGACAGACCGACCGACAGACAGACCGACAGACCGACAGACGACACCGAGGCGAATACAATAGTCCGTCCCTTATACCTTTTTATTACTATTGTAATAATAAAGGAAGGACGGACTAAAAACCACCCCTCGATATTTTGTTGTTTTATACATTTTAGAAGAGGAAGTGAAATTTTTAAAGTAATTTATTGTTCTTAATTTAGATTTTGTTAAAAAAAAAAAAAAAATGAAACCCTAACAAAATAACCCGGGTCAGTTCAGTATTAAAGACGCAGTTTTATTTTAGATGTTTGTTTTTCATATTTTTTTCATAGTTCACCCTCCCGGAGTTTTATTCACCAACCCTTGAATTCTGGGACTAACTTATCTAAATCTAGTAATTGAGAATTCAAACGAAGGACAGCTAGATCCTAAAAGGAGGGAAATTTAGCACCATGTCAGTTTGTAGTGAATCTCTTGCCGAGTTCAATTAGTTGTAAGTGCACATTATTACTCGTATGTAGGTACGAGTACGTCCATGCAGTTTTATTTTAGATGTTTGTTTTTCATATTTTTTTCATAGTTCACCCTCCCGGAGTTTTATTCACCAACCCTTGAATTCTGGGACAAACTTATCATGTACCTCTCCCTAATACTGTGTTTCTGTTTCTACCCAACATCTAAATCTAGTAATTGAGAATTCAAACGAAGGATAGCTAGATCCTAAAAGGAGGGAAATTTAGGTAAGAAAGTGTTAAGCAGTGATGATAAGATAGACAAGTTCTAGGAACTACAAGACTTGAACCCAAGACCTTTGGGATTTGGGAATCTCACAAACGGCTATATGATTTATGATGAACGCTTTGAGGGAGGGGGGATTATTTAATGTTCGCCAGAATTCTTTATATGGGGGGGGCATTTAAGGTAGGGATATGCGAGGGAGTGACATTGATTGATGATAGAGGATACAACTGCCCAGAATATTGGGATACGACCCCAGGACCTTTTGTATTCAACTGACTTTTGCTTTTTAATTACGGTTTTCTGGCTTCTAAATAATGAACTAGCAGACTAGCACCTCTGTTTTTCAGTGAGAGACTTTGCGAGGAGTCTGCAAGAGTGCTTCACCTTTAATGGGTATCATTGTAATTCTTATTGTGATGTCAAGACTGAGGTTGGTCTTATTCGATGCTTTATAATCGTACCTCAAACATGGTGCCAGTCTGATAACTCTATCTTACATGAAGTACCTAACCATTCCTAATTAATTATGTATTTCATAATGTTCTCCTTCTAAATGCTTCTTATGAACCCTATTGTGACATAGTAGTTAGTCCCAGGTTAATATTCCAAGCTTAATCAACTCATTTACATAGCTAACACTTCATTGTGCTTCAAGCATTACGCATTGTGGATATCTTGTGGCAACATTTTGATCATGTCCAATGTCCATTCAATAGGATCGCTGAGGGCACACTCATTCCGACCGTGTTGTCACGTACAACACCTGAACACCTGAGACGGGAAACGGAAATTAAAAAACCGTGCGCCCTTAATGAATATTGGAACATTGTATTGTGTAGTTAATGAATATTAGAAACATATTTAGGAATATTGTTCAACCGGGGAGCTGCTCATATTGTAATCAATTTTATACTCGGTAATTCCGCATTGGATTGTTTTTGGAAATAACCATGGTGATTACATGGAATCAGTTGTTGCTTGAGTCTGATGGTTGGTTATTAGGAGACCTGAGAGAGGAGGGAATTGGATTCCTGGAATCAGCTGCTCATATTGTAATCAATTTTATACTCGGTAATTCCGCATTGGATTGTTTTTGGAAATAACCATGGTGATTACATGGAATCAGTAGTTGCTTGAGTCTGATGGTTGGTTATTAGGAGACCTGAGAGAGGAGGGAATTGGATTCCTGGAATTGGTCCTTCCTGGAAATTGGATTCCTGGAATCCTGTTTCGTCAATCAGACCTACGATGTCCATGCATATTTCTATCTCCAATAACGTTATCATCAGTTATTGCACCATCTGGAAACATGTGTTATCTCACTGTGGACACTGTCCCTCAATCTATTAGACAAAAAGCTAAAGCTACACCCGAGATTCCCTGATCACCATAGAGAGCCCCCTCTGAGAACACCAAGGTAAGCCGTGTGTGTGAAGACGCAATAGATTTGGAACGGTGATTGTTCTAAGAAAATTGTTTGCCCATCAGTTCAACAAACTGATTAATTAACTTTTAAACAATGCCTAGCTTGTTTTATAATTTGATTTCATGCTAAAATCACTAAATTCCTCTAGTTCCTAACTTTATAGTCATCAACTTCAATTCAAATCTCTTCATAACAACTGAAATTGACCCTACACAGATACCTCCAACTAATATTGATGCATTTTGCATTAGAATAAAACTCATAGGCACAAACGTATTTGAATATTGTTTCATATTATTGTACCACCTCATCCCCCAACATCTCTTCAAATTGCTCTTCTCCATTGATCACCATAGAGAGCCCCCTCTGAGAACACCAAGGTAAGCCGTGTGTGTGAAGACGCAATAGATTTGGAACGGTGATTGTTCTAAGGAAATTGTTTGCCCATCAGTTGATTAATTAACTTGTAAACAATGCCTAGCTTGTTTTATAATTTAATTTCATGCTAAAATCACTAAATTCCTCTAGTTCCTAATTTTATAGTCATCAACTTCAATTCAAATCTCTTCATAACAACTGAAATTGACCCTACACAGATCATTTTGCATTAGAATAAAACTCATAGGCACAAATGTATTTGAATATTGTTTCATATTATTGTACCACCTCATCCCCCAACAATTAAGCGCAAATTAATCTCTTCAAATTGCTCTTCTCCATCTCTACTCTCAATAACTATTAGCCCGATGCTATTGTTCTAAATAGGTTTAGTGGACATTACAAGCTCTTCATAGAAGCTATCTTCTCTATGAATTAGGACAAGGAAGAAGACGGAAGTCTAATAATAGTTATGGTTTGGTCCTTTGTTCCTTGCTGTATGGACATGACCTCAAGCATCTCATGGGTGATATTACCAAGTTATTTGCAAATCTTAATAATAAGATTGAAAATTGCTTTTGGCTTCAGTGACTATAAACAATGAGGTTCCTTTTCTAGGAGATATGTGTTTATCAAAGTTATATTACATTTGTATTACCTATGCAAATCTTAATAATAAGATTGAAAATTGCTTTTGGCTTCAGTGACTATAAACAATGAGGTTCCTTTTCTAGGAGATATGTGTTTATTAAAGTTATATTACATTTGTATTACCTATGTAGGTAGGTACCTACCTAGAAAAGCTACAAATATCTACTCAACTTTCAAACTTACTTTTCAAATACTTAATAATGTTCTCAACTTGGGTGAGAATTTAGGGAAGAACTTGGCCAGGGAAGTAGAAACAACTGCATTTTATCTAGTGTATGATTTTTCCAAAATATCTCGCGGAACCCTTGCCGTCAGCTCGCGGAACACCAATTAAGAAACACTGAGGTAGACAACCAGGGACCTGGCGTCTAGAGTGAGGTAAGATACTTTATTTCCTTTGTGCTTTCCGAGTGGAGATAAAGTTTTCTATAAAGAGGGGTTTCCAAGTTAATGCTTAAGATTTAAGCCATGTATTCCCTCATTCCTTCGTTTTTCCTTTGCCCAACTTGTACGTTAATTCTTCTGTTATCTTTCTCAGGGGACTCTTTGCGAGTTTTGGAATACATAGTGAATCTTCAGTAGTAGAAGACCTGAAACGGGTCTGTTTTTAAATTAGTCATAAATTAATAAGGAATGGTGGTTTTTAATAGGTTATCACTGTGATCAATAATCAGTGCTGATTTGATTGTTATCAAAAAATATTGATTTTTGCTGTGTATTGAACGAATTATTGCAAATTAGATGGCACCCAGAGGAAATTCCTGATTTAATCAAACGTCAAAAATACAAAGTGAAACATTGCTTCAATTCCTCTCTCTATCATGCATTTTGTAAGTGGATCATAGTGGATGAAGCCTCTCCCATCCAGCCTCACATATGGTGTGAAGTTACTGAACATCTCAACAATTTTATTGTTTTGCCTTGATATCTCATTTCCCGCTATAATTCCGCCGTATAAAAACTCTCTAATTAAAAACAAAGTGTAATTACAATTATTTCCGTTGGATATTATGGAACGAGGCTTGAAAAAAAAATCTCTCCTAATGAGGAAGTGGAAAGAGAGTCGGGAGTGAGCTTCCGCCGTATAAAAACTCTCTAATTAAAAACAAAGTGTAATTACAATTATTTCCGTTGGATATTATGGAACGAGGCTTGAAAAAAAATCTCTCCTAATGAGGAAGTGGAAAGAGAGTCGGGAGTGAGTGAGATTGCTGAGAGTCGAGTTACTAATTGTGCTGATCAAAAGTGTTCAGCATAAATTGTGAACATGTGGAAATTGTATGGTCGGGATGTGAAAAGTGTGTTATTTACTGAGAGCTTTTACTTGCTGAGAGTCGAGTTACTAATTGTGCTGATCAAAAGTGTTCAGCATAAATTGTGAACAT
Source organism: Diaphorina citri (assembly GCF_000475195.1). NCBI lineage: Eukaryota > Metazoa > Arthropoda > Insecta > Hemiptera > Psyllidae > Diaphorina > Diaphorina citri. The sequence continues at coordinate 49,555 of NW_007378945.1, read as the reverse complement.
GTGGAAATTGTATGGTCGGGATGTGAAAGGTGTGTTATTTACTGAGAGCTTTTACTTGTGTGTACTGTGTACCTTTTAACAGGCAGCACAGTTTCTACTGTCCCTATAGTTAGATGTTACCATACACTTCGTAGCGGCTCCAATAAAATATGACGATTTGATCATCCTGTCACACCCTTCCAAACTGATTCAAGCTCTCCTGGGAACATTTAGGAACTTACTGTAATATTGTAGTATCTACTTAATATTGTTGAGAAAAAACGCACGACATTTACATCAACAAAACAGGACGTCCAATATTAATGTCTGAATCTGTACAAACCCTACTAGAAAATCTACTACACTTGGGAACATACTTGTGTACTGTGTACCTTTTAACAGGCAGCACAGTTTCTACTGTCCCTATAGTTAGATGTTACCATACACTTCGTAGCGGCTCCATTAAAATATGCCGAATTGATCATCCTGTCACACCCTTCCAAACTGATTCAAGCTTTCCTGGGAACATTTAGGAACTTACATATTGTTGAGAAAAAAGGCGCGACATTTACATCAACAAAACAGGACGTCCAATATTAATGTCTGTATCTGTACAAACCCTACTAGAAAATCTACTACACTTGGGAACATTTTTTACAGAAATATATTTACCTATCAACACACTAGCCATTGAATTCGAAATTAAACTTGGATTTGAAACATCATGGAAAAAAACGTAATCCAAATTTCTATGTACGTACGTCTGTCTGCACCAGCCATTGAATTCGAAATTAAACTTGGATTTGAAACATCATGGAAAAAAACGTAATCCAAATTTCTATGTAGGTACGTCTGTCTGCCTCTGCGACTGCATAAAACCTGGAAAAAAGTGCACATTGCGATACTGACGGAACGAATTAATCTTTCATTCAAACCGCATGGATTTCTGACGAACATGTGCTTTTTGTATGCACCAGCCATTGAATTCGAAATTAAACTTGGATTTGAAACATCATGGAAAAAAACGTAATCCAAATTTCTATGTAGGTACGTCTGTCTACCTCTGCGACTGCATAAAACCCGGAAAAAAGTGCACATTGCGATACTGACGGAACGAATTAATCTTTCATTCAAACCGCATGGATTTCTGATGAACATGTGCTTTTTGTATGTTTTTTTTTTTTTTTGCTAATTCTGGGTGATGATGGTGGATGTGAATGATGTGATGTGGTGCTTACGCAATATCCGGAGCAGAAATTGGCACCGATGTTTTCAGGCGTTTTGAAGCTAAGCTCAGGAAACGTGTGTGAGCCCTGAGCCCCCAGTCAGAACGAATTTCGTCGAATTGCCTCGTGGGAAGGCAGCATATTGCAACTGTTGACATTACTTTGTTATTTCTGCCTTCCATATTTTCAGTTGAATAATTCTATCGATAGTCCTCCTCGTCCGTACATCTGTTTATCTTCATATCTCACATTTCATGGAATCCAAAGTTGATGCAATCGAGAAATACTGTGAGCCCTGAGCCCCCAGTCAGAACGAATTTCGTCGAATTGCCTCGTGGGAAGGCAGCATATTGCATCTGTTGACATTACTTTGTTATTTCTGCCTTCCATATTATCAGTGTGAGCCCTGAGCCCCCAGTCAGAACGAATTTCGTCGAATTGCCTCGTGGGAAGGCAGCATATTGCATCTGTTGACATTACTTTGTTACTTCTTATTTCTGCCTTCCATATTATCAGTTGAATAATTCTATCGATAGTCCTCCTCGTCCGTACGTCTGTTTATCTTCATATCTCACATTTCAAGGTTGATGCAATCGAGAAATACGTGGAGTTTACCAGCATCGGCAGAGGGAAAATTACCATTATTTGGCAAGTCTTGGAAATGTCTCGTTAGTGTCCTAGGAAATTACATCTGCTGAACCAAGGTCACTCTTTTGGCACTGAATGGTAGGTACTGTAGGTAGTCTTCCTGAGCCCTGTATCTGATTTTATTGGAGCCAATGTTTCAATAGATAAGAGACTTGTGCACAAGTTCACTTAATGTTCCTCGGATTGTACCACACAGGGTTGCTGGGTAATATCAGGGCGACATAAATGGGGTTAAAAAACGCAACAAAAAATATTATTTCATCCTGAGTGGCAACATTATGCGAGCTTATATTTGTGCTTTCCCCCGTCGGATACCAAGGGACCCATTTAACATCCACGCTTTTTCCTTAGTACCTAGTTGCGTTTAATTTTATGCTTCCAGTTTCACTGAATATTCCGTACCCATTTCTGCCTCAAATGTGCCATTTCCCTTCGCAGGGAACCATTTTCACGAATTCAGAAAATTTACATATCTATCTGGAAAAAAATATTCAATGTTTATTTTATTATTGTTGATATTGGGGATGTGTGAGACTTTAGTCATTAAAGATAGAGTCTTCATATCCGCTCCATTGGTATACCTACATAGATAACGTGTTGGTGTAGGGAGGTATCTACTCGTATATCTAAATCTTATAGATTTTTATGTATTTCCAGAGGACTATTGATTTGTTGATTCCAATATTGCTTCTTACAGCAAATACATAGATATTTAGATATACACATTTTCTAAACAATTCCGTTTTATTTCGCCCAACTGATTAACCACATATCGTTCTCTCATTAGTAACTTAAGTAGGTACAATTCTCATTAATTTCATTATATTTGTCTCATCATTGCCTCACCATTACCACAGGTATTCCCACAAAACCACAAATATGTCTCCCATGAAGCCGTGTACCGTACGTAAATAAAGTTCATATTAGACTGGTTCTCCTTAACTTGGTCATTGTGTGGTTGATAAGACAATTGGGTACACAATAAAACTGCAGTACTTGAACATAAAGTACGTTACTGTTTAGTAAGTACTGTAATAGTGAGTACTGAGTTATGTGTAGATACTGTACAGCACAATACGGAGTACTGTTGTAAATTTATACTGTACAAAATTTTGCAAGTTCACCTTGGCTCGAGCTGTCAGTTCTCACGTAGCGAATCACCTGAGCAATGATGATTATGGTGATTTGATTTGATTGAGGTGATAAGTAAAATACTACTGGTGATAAACGAGTACATCAGTGTCGTACTGTGTTCTCCTGAACATCAACAGTACAATGACTTTTCACTTTTCAGTCTCTTTCCGGCATAATAAATAGGGTAGGTGTGATATTTAATCTTGAGCATCATCAGACCGACTGTTTCTGTAAGCTCAAAGGGAGCTCTGCTCAAGTGATCATTACTTTAGCTACTGTGGAGTCTGTGGACCTTTGGACACTCCTTTAGCTGATAGAAGAGAATTCGTTTCACATAGAAATGACGCATATTTGAGTCACAAAATCAAAAGTCAAGGAGAGAATCAAAGGTGTGGTGGAGACTGGGAGGTTTTACTAGAAATCTCGTTGGATCTCTTTTGTGCTCCCTTGAGTCTCAAGCGAGCTAATTCCTCCCAAGTCAATCTGGAATGGTCTTAATCTCCGAGCAACCTTTTGATTTGACATTTCAAATCGACATTGTCACACGAACACTAAATACTGCTTAGAACAAAGGATAAGGCACCCATAGATTAGAACGTGTTGGCATTAATCATAAGACAAAGGTGTTTAAAGTTGTCACGATTCTTGTCACATAAGGAACGTGCTTGTCGGCGCAATTCAGTTTTGAACATTGAAGTTTTCTAACACTCCCCACACCTTCTCGTCTGGCCCTTGTCAGGGAACATCTGTGAACCTCCTCTTTAATTTCGGTTGAAAATTATATAAGTTTGTGTAATTAATTATTTGCATGGCACTTGGCACATGCAGGCCTCACAAACACTTGGACATAATTTCCTGGGATTCTCAAACTTTAATGAAAGTAACGAAATATATTTAGCTTCACCCCCTTCAGATGGGTATGAGATGGGAGTGAAGCTGAGCACGTACTATTACCTAACACGTAGCGCACATACCACACATACAGTATTACTGGGTGGATAACAAAATACCCAAGTAGATATTGCTAGAATCCTAAGAACCTTGTTTGCCAAGACTGAGAAGTACAATCTCGCTAAATGTCTTCGATGACTACATAAACATTACACAGGTTTTATCGTAAATTTAAAGCTATAGCTTGATCCAATTTTCACAGATTCAGGGTAATCCGTCTTTCTCCGGCCCACTCTGTATACAACATTGACGATACTTTAAAGAACCGTTCTAGATGAAAATAGAAATACTAACTTTTTTTTATGGTTTCAAATGCATTTCTTTCGCTTCTTGTAGCACTGTGTAGGTACTCATCATTTATTAACTTTCCGCGTCTTTATGATCCACTCTAATGAAGTTTATGTGTGAGGTTTTGTCATAAAAGGTAGAATTTGAAGACTGTGTCTCGCAGATCTCCTGAAAATCAGCACATAACAGTTGATCTGGTTGACAATATTATTGCTTTGTCTGCAATGGGGTTTACGCTCCGGTATTTGATTCTTCGGACAGTCTTTTTCGCGGCACTGACATTAGTGACTGTCCCGACAGCAGTACCTATACTGAAGGGTAGACAATTTTCCAGGCCAAAAACTTTGTCGATCCCTATGATCTTTGATGGTACAGTATGTATTTGAAACAGAAAGTAAATCGATCTACAAACAGCATAATAAGGTACCCTACCTCAGCATGATAAGGTACCTACCTCCATCCAATTCATTCTTTTGTCAGCTTGTATAACACTTGCTAGAGAGCTTGTTTGCTCATAAAAGGTAGAATTTGAAGACTGTGTCTCGCAGATCTCCTGAAAATCAGCACATAACAGTTGATCTGGTTGACAATATTGTTGCTCTGTCTTCAATGGCGTTTACGCTCCGGTATTGGATTCTTCGGACAGTCTTTTTCTCGGCAGTATACTGACATTAATGACTGTTCCGACAGCAGTACCTATACTGAAGGGTAGAAAATTTTCCAGGCCAAAAACTTTGTCGATCCCTATGATCTTTGATGGTACAGTATGTATTTGAAACAGAAAGTAAATCGATCTACAAACAGCATGATAAGGTACCCTACCTCAGCATGATAAGGTATCATAAAAGGTAGAATTTGAAGACTGTGTCTCGCAGATCTCCTGAAAATCAGCACATAACAGTTGATCTGGTTGACAATATTGTTGCTTTGTTTGCAATGGGGTTTACGCTCCGGTATTGGATTCTTCGGACAGTCTTTTTCTCGGCAGTATACTGACATTAGTGACTGTCCCGACAGCAGTACCTATACTGAAGGGTAGACAATTTTCCAGGCCAAAAACTTTGTCGATCCCTATGATCTTTGATGGTACAGTGTGTATTTGAAACAGAAAGTAAATCGATCTACAAACAGCATGATAAGGTACCTACCTCCATCCAATTCATTCTTTTGTCAGCTTGTATAACACTTGCTAGAGAGCTTGTTTGGGGACGAAAACAAGAAACAGAAGATAAAAGACACTGTTTATGACACTTGAAATCCCTTCTGGAGGGAGGCAGGCAAGAAAGTGGTCTCCAGGTCCCTGAAGTCGGCAAAACAAAATCCAAGCTGGCAAGTTTGTTGGCAAGTCCTATAAAAAGAGCAGGAAGGGATCATAAAAAATATTCTTTTTTTATTTTTCCCCGAAAACACAGATTTACTCTTTTTGAACAAGGAAGAAGCAAGAAAGCAAGCAAGCAAGCAGAAAAAAAAATAAAAAATATTCTTTTTTTATTTTTCCCCGAAAACACAGATTTACTCTTTTTGAACAAGGAAGAAGCAAGAAAGCAAGCAAGCAAGCAAAAAAAAAAATAAGTGGAAAGTAAAAATCTTGCCTGAATTATGAAACGCCACTTTTTAGGTGTTTGTTTTATGCCTATGCCTCGAGTTCTATTATTTCCAGCTGAAGCGAAAAAAAAAGAGCACGAGTTTCTGCCGTTGTTCCTAGAGCGCCCGTTATTCCTTCCGTCTGGTGAAATTTATATTTTCGCTTATCAACGCAGGAAAAACTCCTGACATTAGTGAAAAAAAGGAAAGAAAGTTGGAACGAATAAAAAAAGTATGTGGAGGCAAAAAAATGCAATAAAAAAACCCCCCGTCCTAGAGCGCCCGTTATTCCTTCCGTCTGGTGAAATTTATATTTTCGCTTATCAACGCAGGAAAAACTCCTGACATTAGTGAAAAAAGGAAAGAAAGTTGGAACGAATAAAAAAAGTATGTGGAGGCAAAAAAATGCAATAAAAAAAACCCCCCGAAAGAAAGAGAGAAAACAGGATGCTGAGATTTTACCCATCTCTTTCTCCCTCCCATTATCGTTTTCTCTTTTAACAGGTAAAGCAATCCCTAGAGCGCCCGTTATTCCTTCCGTCTGGTGAAATTTATATTTTCGCTTATCAACGCAGGAAAAACTCCTGACATTAGTGAAAAAAAAAGGAAAGAAAGTTGGAACGAATAAAAAAAGTATGTGGAGGCAAAAAAATGCAATAAAAAAACCCCCAAAAGAAAGAGAGAAAACAGGATGCTGAGATTTTACCCATCTCATTCTCCCTCCCATTATCGTTTTCTCTTTTACCAGGTAAAGCAATTCCCCATTTCTTTTGGACTCTCCCTCGTTTTGACCATCTCTCATCAAGTCACCATTATCTTTTATTTTTTTGTTCATTTCATTGTGGATTGTCCCGATTGTGTGGGCACTAATGTCAGAACAATATAAATTACTTTGTTGGGGTTGAATTTCTTTAATGGAAATTCAAAGGTCAAATTATACCTTCCAGCTGTGTGGGCTGTAGGTGATGCAACTTTTTGACTGATTTTTCCTGACATTTTCTCTTCCATAGAGACTATTTCTTACCTAATTTCAAACCATCTACCTCGCCGATTCTAACCGTTAAAACCGCTTTAGAAAGGAGTGGTATCATAGTCTGTGGTAATCAAGCCATTTGTGTTCAATCTACATCCAATTGTCTCAATATAAGTGCCTAGAATGCTAGGCCATCGACTTACGTAACATGTAGCATGTGCTCAAAGAAGCACGTAGTCTTATGTGTCCACGTAGTTGTGGCCATCTGGGAAGACCAAATGATCAGAGTTTATTACCTTTATGAATTTATGATCCATCTGCTCGTAGAATTTACTTATAAAAAAGTCATCTAGCCAAGAAAGTGCCATCAGTGTTGACGTAAAGCGGTTCATATTAATGTTCACGTATTCGTCCTTTGTGTTATGTCAAACCGGAGTCCTCTTTGCAAAATATATGTACATACATATAAATTTATACTAGCGAATAGGTGTAGGTGATACAACTTTTTGACTGATTTTCCTGACATTCTTATCCTCTATTGGTTCTAGCGAATAATCTTACTGGATATGATATTAGGTGAACGTTCTGGGTTGCAGTCCTCATGTTGGCAACAACCCCTGCAACAATCTCCTAAATATGTATAGGTTAGGAATCCCGAAAATCCCTGCAACTATGGAAAGTATGGGTCTCATCATTCATACCACTAGCACCGTCACCATCCTACCAAACACTCCGGTACATCCTGGAGATAAAAACTAAAAGCTCTACATCCTGTCAACAGTTTAAGCTTCCAACAGGAACACCGAACTTTTATCCGTAATCCCTCCCCGCTAGTTTTTTCCTGTATGAACTTTCCAGTTCCAACTTTTAGCAGGAGCGGGGGAAAGGCAATTTTACATACATTTGGAGTTCTGTTCGATTTTTGGAAAACATGGGAAAGTTTCTGAGGAAAAACTTGAACTTGTTGAACTGGTACTTTCAAAATGGGTTCTCAAAAGTTTGAGGTCTGAGGCTGAGGAATTCCCCCCCCCCCCGTCCCTACTTGTTTGTTTTTAAAACGTTTCGC
>NW_007378945.1:17854-41226 GCF_000475195.1 Diaphorina citri | reverse complement strand
TCTCTCTCTCTCTCTCTCTCTCTCTCTCTCTCTTTCTTTCTCTCTCTCTCTCTCTCTCTCTCTCTCTCTCTTTCTTTCTCTCTCTCTCTCTCTCTTTCTCTCTCTCTCTTTCTCTCTCTCTTTTTCTTTCTCTTTCTCTCTCCCTCTCCCTCTCTCTCTCACTCTCTCTCTCTCTTGTTCACTCCCTCAGCAGGCATTGAAAGTCGGGTACATTCGTTGCGACAAATTGACAATTTATTGAATTTATTACGAAAGAAAGAAAGAAAGAGAAAAGGGACTGGGAGAGAGAGAGAGACATTAGAGGTAATTATTATTTAGATTGATTCATACAATGGGATGTGAAAAGAACTCTAATTTTCCAATAGATCTACCTTCATTGCAACACAACAAGAACAAAATAATTGACTTCATTCCCTGCACAAACTCTAAATATTCCTGCAACAGAAGTATGCCGTGGGTAGATGAGGGTTTCTGTAGCGAGGTATGTGAGGCTTCGACTCATTAATATGACATAAATTTTAATATCATCGCATCCTTGTCTGACTTTTGCCTCTCACTGATAACCTCATTAGTACAAGTCTCTCTCTCTCTTTCTTCCCCCTCTCTTTCTTTCTCTCTCACTCTTCCACTTTTTTTGGAAGGAAGGGTGAGAGGGGAAGACCCTCTTTCTCCCTTCCCTTCTGTGCCTCTTTCTTCTTCTTAACTCCCTCTCTTCCTCTCTCCCTTCCTCTCTCTCTCTCCCCCTCCCCCTTCCACTCTTCCTGTCCTTTGCAATCTCTCTTCCTCTCCTTTTCTCATTTATTCCTTCTCGTTTCTTAGTTAGCTTTTCTCTCTAATTAACACTGACTGGCAATGCAATGCTCCTGACACCCTCTTATATATACTCCTCCATGCTCAAGAGGGAACAGCTTTTCTAAAAACCCTCCTCATTCTGTTTACCTTTGAATAAGGAAAATCCACTTTGTTTCCTTGAAATACCTTCCTTGCTTCTGTGTATTTTGCTTCCTTCCTGTATGTTTTCTTCAAAAAGGCTAAGGACCAAGGGAATTTGTGCCCTCGTTTTATTATGTCCTCTTCTAAAGGGTTAAGGACCAAGGGAATTTGTGCCCTTGTTTTGCCCTTTATCATTAGCCTTCATGTCCTCTCCTAAAGGGTTAAGGATCAAGAGAATTTGTGCCCTTTTTCAATAGCTTTCTTGTCCTCTCCTAAAGGGTTAAGGACCAAGGGAAATTGTGCCCTTTATCATTAGCCTTCTTGTACTGTCCTTAAGGAATAAGGATCAAGGGTAATATTGTGCCCTTTTTCATTAGCTTTCTTGTCCTCTCCTAAAGGGTTAAGGATCAAGGGAATTTGTGCCCTTTATCATTAGGGGAAGACCCTCTTTCTCCCTTCCCTTCTGTGCCTCTTTCTTCTTCTTAACTCCCTCTCTTCCTCTCTCCCTTCCTCTCTCTCTCTCTCTCCCTCTCTCTCTCCCCCTCCCCCTTCCACTCTTCCTATCCTTTGCAATCTCTCTTCCTCTCCTTTTCTCATTTATTCCTTCTCGTTTATTAGTTAGCTTTTCTCTCTAATTAACACTGACTGCTATATGCAATGCTCCTGACACCCTCTTATACTCCTCCTCCATGCTCAAGAGGAAACAGCTTTTCTAAAAACCCTCCTCCTTCTGTTTACCTTTGAATAAGGAAAATCCACTTTGGCTTCCTTGAAATACCTTCCTTGCTTCTACCCTGTTTCTATTCCTTGGAATACCATCCTTGCTTCTGTGTATTTTGCTTCCTTCCTGTGTGTTTTCTTCAAAAAGGCTAAGGACCAAGGGAATTTGTGCCCTTGTTTCATTAGACTTCCCGTATGTTTTCTTCGAAAGGGCTAAGGCAATTTGTGCCCTTTTTCATTAGCTTTCTTGTTCTCTCTCAAAGGGTTAAGGATCAAGGGAATTTGTGCCCTTTTTCATTAGCCTTCTTGTCCTCTCCTAAAGGGTTAAGGATCAAGGGAATTTGTGCCCTTTTTCATTAGCTTTCTTGTCCTCGCCTAAAGGGTTGATCAAGGGAATTTGTCAGTAAATATTAATAATAATTAATTTATCATGGAGGTGCCGAGCGTTCCTGAAGGAAACATGGACTTGAAACTGACAGGAATTTTTACCTAATCCTGATGGATGCTGTGTTATGGTACTGAATCATACATTGGTGAAAGGATACAGTCCAATTGATATGTCTATTACAAGGGCAAGCACTTGATTTGATAGACTACTTTCAACTCTTTTAATTAAGATTTGAAGACTTTCAAATGGATCAAGGGTAATTGTGCCCTTTTCTTTTTTTGACTCCGCCTATGTCCTCTTCAAAGGGTTAGGGAGTTTAGGGACCAAGGGAAAATTTCTATGTTCAACCAATACCTACACCAAAAAGTTCAAGATCCAATAAGTACTTCTAGTTTTCATGTCCAATGATCAAGGGTAATTGTGCCCTTTTCTTTTTTTGACTCCGCCTATGTCCTCTTCAAAGGGTTAGGGAGTTTAGGGACCAAGGGAAAATTGCTCTGTTCAACCAATACCTACACCAAAAAGTTCAAGATCCAATAAGTACTTCTAGTTTTTATGTCCAAGATTGGACGTTAGTAATCTAGCCATATTGATTTCCAACGTCCAGTAATGGGCTTGGCCAGCACCTGAGAGCTATGTCTAACTGATGAGTTCAAATAAGAACGAAACGCGTCTTAGGCTGCTCCCAGGTGTTGGCTAAAAAATCAATTCTCGTTCGCTACCAAATGTGTTTAACATACGTGTGATACTTTCTGGCAAAGAGATTTAACCCGTTCGATTAGATTGGTAGAATATGCGATAAATTGCTGCATTTGGAACCACATTGTTCCGGATATGTTAACAAAACCAAAACCACTCATAAATGTCGTAACAAATAAGTGAAATACCTCTTTGTAAATATTAAACATTTGAATGTTTTCTGTACAGTTCAAGTTCGAAGTTGCAATCAAGAGGTAATGCTTTTCACACCAATGCCATGTGTATTATTTACTTGGTTCTCAGCAACTTCATGAAATTAAAATGGCAGAGATTGAGAAAGGCAATAATCCCTGAGAAGCAAACATAAACGCCTGATGAAATATGTGACCAAAGACGTGAAAAGTGTTAAGCAGATTATTAAAGCCGATATGAACCTCTGTCTGAAGCCCAGCATAGTTCTGTATGCTTAACAAGATTACACATAATTAAAATGTTTCCAGTAATATTCCTCAAGAGACGTCTTCACATTTCCAAGTGCTTTGCCACCCACGATGTGGCATAGCCTGTGAGATTTGTGGCAATATGTCTGACGGCCGACAAGCCAGACATTATTTTCAGTACCTAAATATTAATAATAATTAATTTATCTTGGAGGTGCCGAGCGTTCCTGAAGGAAACATGGACTTGGCACTGACAGGAATTTGTAATCCTGATGGATGCTTTGTTATGATACTAAACATATCATACATTGGTGAAAGGTTACAGTCCAAATGAAATGTCTATTACAAGGGCAAGCACTTGATTTGATAGACTACTTTCAACTCTTTTAATTAAGTTTTGAAGACTTTCCAATATGTAAATTCACCTCTATTTCAAATGAAAGTTTCGGGAGTAGTTTCCTATTTGTTTAGAAAATCATCTGCCTTCTCCAATTTTCCTTTTACTCTTCTTATTCTCTCTCCTAATTTGTTCAATCACAACCTGTTACCTAGTAACTGCTAGTACACCTAACCCACCTACATCAGGTATTACATATGACACCTGAGCCACAGTCTTATCATATCTCTGCCATGTGAATTTATTGTTCAGAATAACAATTTCAAAGTGATTTATGCCTTCTCTTGTTCTTGCTCGTGATTAATAACTCAGGTTTAGACCCGCGTGTGTGTTCTCCGTGCTATGACTTGTATGATGCGAATTAATACTGTGCAATTTAAATTGACGCAATTCCTAGTCAGCCGTCAAGTGTGTTTGTTTTGTCTATGGGTCCGTATTGTTTGAAGAAGAAAAACGTCTATTGTGCACGTGTTTTGCTCATTCGAAAAAACAGATTCGGAAATTTCATGCCGATAAATTACCTTGCTTTCATTATCTGAAGATTTACAGGAAACTACGGTAATCCGACATAGAGTTAAGTAGACAAAAATATTTTCAGCAATTTTTCATGCTTGGAAAAAAGGCAGCATAAGTAGGATTTGGCTAGACACAGCTGGTTTTTTGTCCCATAAAGATTTTTATGAATCAAGAATAGATTTACAGGAAACTACGGTAATCCGACATAGAGTTAAGTAGACAAAAATATTTTCAGCAAATTTTCATGCTTGGAAAAAAGGCAGCATAAGTAGGATTTGGCCAGACACAGCTGGTTTTTTGTCCCATAAAGATTTTTATGAATCAAGAAGCTGCATTAGGAGACACTGTACGTATTGTATCCGTTATCATTATGCTAATTTTAGAAATAGAGAAAAATCCTCTCCGTTGTTATCTTTGAAACATGCAAAATACTCGACGAATCGGTAGGAATTCCTAGTAATGGATTCTACTCTCTATTTATCAAAACACTTAACCTAGGAATAGATAACACTAATTAACACTGAGCACTATTAACACTGCTGTTCCTCACAGGTTAAGTCGTGACGTTACTGCAGATAGGCGCCACACTTATAAGTGTTATTATTGTGGTGAGATTTCTTCATTGTGATACCTGGTATTTCCTTCTTCAGAAGTAGTTTTAGATGACTTCCACAGACCAGTACTTATCTATAATCTATGACTGTGTGCAGATTTAATGTGTTTGATTCGTGGGACAAGTAACATTATGCCAAAAAGAAAGTCCTATCTGATAGCTACCGGATGACCTTTGAGCAGTTTGGTGAAGTTCAACTTGATTGGCGTAGCATATAATTCGCACATAATTACACTGGATGGAGCTTTTTTTTTTTTATCGACTACTGAATCTTAATTAACTTGTAATCATAAAATCGGAGCAAACTGCTTGTTTTTTTTTTTTTATGGGAAGCTCCTTCTGTTTAATAGGTATTCATTCTCTTCGTGATTTGTGGATTTACAGAGATGATTTTGAGCAGATAGGTTAGTTTGTTACCGTTATAATGCGGAACTTTTTCAGATCATCGATCGTTGCGTGCGGAAAGATATTTCTGCATCTGTTCCAATTTCTCAGGATGTTCTGATTGTATTCTCCCCAGCCTCAGAGGAAAGAACTTTTCGTTTGTTTAAAGGATGAATAGGTACGGTGCGTGTTACAAATTGTCGTTCACAAGGAATTGGACTCAAACCACCAACCTCCAGATCCAAAGCTCACCGCGTTAACCACTGCACAAGAGATTCATACAAAGTATACAGTATTGAACGTGGTATACTGATTTTACTGTAAACACCAATATTCACGGCAAAACGCTTTTTTGAGGAAAACATCGTACATAAAATATCATATTCTGAAAAATATTAAAACACGTAAAGGGAGAGTGCGCACTGTGCAGCCCCACTATTTCCCGGATGGCATAGTTTGATATTAATGTAATATGTATCATCATCTATTATTTTACGGTATTTGGTATTCATGTCTATCAATCATCGAATGGGCCACTAGCTACTGGTGCTTGAACTCCTGGGTGCTCTAAGGTTCTACGTTTAGGTCTATGATATTATGGTAAGAGACCTTAGCAGTCAGTGCTAAGCAGTGCCTGTTTGTACTGCTCGAATGAGTACCTTCGAGAATATGAAAAGTACCTTTATATGCTAGCAGCCAAAGAGATGGTTATTTGATGATACTCAACCTCATCAGTTTGTTGTACCTTAGGTGACTACCGGTTCTTTCTCTCCTCCTCCTCCTCCTCTCTCTCTTACTCTCTCTCTTTCTCCCCTCTCTCCCTCCATCCCCGCCTCCCTCTCCCTCCCTATCTCTCTTTCTTTGTTTCTTCCTTCCTCTCTCTCTCTCTTCCTTCCTTATCTCTTTCTCTTTCCTTCCCATAGTAATCAGTTAAGTAATCAAAATCAATAAAGACAATAGACAGCAGGCAGGAACAAACTTTTTATTAAACGTCACTTCGCATGGGATTCATGGGAAGGAGTGATGAAATATGGAACGAAGGAGAATCGGAATATGGACTTGCCCTCATTTATTTTGCCTCACACGTGGACAAATTTTCACGTCCATATATGAATGATAACGCCTTCTCCACACGTTATCTTATCAAATTTTATTAGTTTTCCTATCTCCTTTATCAGCACGAACTCTTTCCCTCGATCTTCTTGGTCAGAATTAACAACTTCCACTGTTTTTACGACTCCATTTATGACCTCTAGTTTAGCAGCCCGCGTGCTATTAAATAAACAGTAGCTTTAGGTTACCCATTCTGTCATGGTGTATTTCACAACCATATTCTACAATATCTTTTCAAATCTCCCCTTAATGTTTTCTACTTCTGATGAAATAGTAATCAGTTAAGTAATCAAAATCAATAAAGACGATAGACAGCAGGCAGGAACAAACTTTTTATTAAACGTCACTTCGCATGGGAAGGAGTGATGAAATATGGAACAAAGGAGAATTGGAATATGGAAAAAATCTGGAATGATAGACAGGAGGTATCAAGGAAGCTATTGTAGAGCCGGCTGATGAAGCACCAGCCTGGAACAATACAAAATCCATCCTCCTCCTCCATCTTGTCAAACCCAGATGTTTTTCCACAGCTCTCGTCAAGTCAAACCTGTCATCATTTGCAGGTAACGTCAATATTCATCACGGAAGAAGAATTTATTGAAAAAACATTAAGGGGAGATTTGAAAAGATATTGTAGAATATGGTTGTGAAATACACCATGACAGAATGATTGGAAATGGAAAATACAGCTAACGAAACATAATAGGAAAATAGTGGGGCTGCATAGTGCACACTCTCCCTTTACGTGTTTTAATATTTTCCACAATATGATATTTTATGTACGATGTTTTCCTCAAAAAAGCGAGCGTGAAATATATGAAAATAATTTGCTGCACTCACACGACAGACACACACTCCACCTCAATGGTGTTTTTCTGATGCTGTGAAAAGCAATGAGCATGATTTGACGTTTCCAAAACAAGTTGTTGCTTTTCTGTCTGGAGCAATAGCTGTGGTACGATTTGTAGAAATGTCTACGGGAGATTTGAAAAGATATTGTAGAATATGGTTGTGAAATACACCATGACAGAATGATTGGAAAATACAGCTAACGAAACATAATAGGAAAATAGTGGGGCTGCACAGTGCACACTCTCCCTTTACGTGTTTTAATATTTTCCTCAACATGATATTTTATATTTCCTCAAAAAAGCGTTTTGCCGTGAATATTGGTGTTTACAGTGCAATCAGTACACCACGTTCAATATTGTATACTTTGTATGAATCTCTTGTGCAGTGGTTAACGCGGTGAACTTTGAATCTGGAGGTTGGTGGTTTGAGTCCAATTCCTTGTGAACGACAATATTTGTAATACGCACCGTACCTATTCATCCTTTAAATAAACGAAAAGTTCTTTCCTCTGAGGCTGGAAAGAATACAATCAGAACATCCTGAGAAATTGGAACAAATGCAGAAATATTTTTCGACACGCAACGATCGATGATCTGAAAAAGTTCCACATTATAACGGTAACAAACTAACCTATCTGCTCAAAATCATCTCTGTAAATCCACAAATCACGAAGAGAAAATGAATACCTATTAAACAGAAGGAGCTTCCCATAAAAAACCAAGCAGTTTGCTCTGATTTTATGATTACAAGTTAATTAAGATTCAGTAGCCGATAAAAAAAGCTCCATCCAGTTTAATAATGTGCGAATTATATGCTACGCCAATCAAGTTGAACTTCACCAAACTGCTCAAAGGTCATCCGGTAGCTATCAGATAGGACTTTCTTTTTAGCATAATGTTACTTGTCCAACGAATCAAACACATTAAATCTGCACACAGTCATAGATTATAGATAAGTACTGGTCTGTGGAAGTCATCTAAAAGTACTTCTGAAGAAGGAAATACCAGGTATCACAATGAAGAAATCTCACCACAATAATAACACTTATAAGTGTGGCGCCTATCTGCAGTAACGTCACGACTTAACCTGTGAGGAACAGCAGTGTTTTAAATTCTGTCAAGACAATAGCTACCATTTAAATTCTTGGTGTCGTTTGTGATAGAGTATGTTGAAACTTTCAGGGGCCATTACAAAGACTACCAAAATTGCCCAAGTATTTTCACAACTAGTACCTAAATTGTTGTTGGAAGATTGTCTAGTAAAAAACGAAAATTCGGACCAACATTCCTGTTTACAAAAGGACGCAAAAAATATCTTCGTTTTAAAAGCTAGAAAAAAGCAAGATAATTTTTTGAATAAAACTGTAGGTTACGTTAAAGTTTTGAATAGGCGTATAGGCTGTGTTGTTGGAAGATTGTCTAGCAAAAAACGAATATTCGGACCAACATTCCTGTTTACAAAAGGACGCAAAAAATATCTTCGTTTTAAAACCTAGGAAAAAGGCAAGATAATTTTTTGAATAAAACTGTATAGGTTACGTTAAATTTTTGAATAGGCTTAGGCTGTAACCTGGGACTACGTAACATTCTCTATTTATTGTTGACCTACAGATTTCATCTTTTATCTTGGACCTCGTGTAAAGACAAAGGCCTAAAGATAGAACAGAACATTTTTTGCAAGAGAAAAACGCGAACATTGGTGAGCACCCACATAGAACCCGAATATAAGCCGTTAAAAATCTTGAAATTTTTGACAAAGTGTTCGATTATAAATATCGATAACAAAGAACGATTAATCGATCAGTAGAACGATCAAGCAAGGAGGTAAGGGTGAGTGGATTACGACATCATAAATAAATATTGGAGCAGGAAGGAAGGAACATCGTACTCAATAAATTGAAAAAAGAAAAAGGAAGAAAAAAGGAAAACAGGAAGAAGAAGGGAAAAAGGATAAGGAAGGCAAAACCGGAAGGAACAAACAATTTATCAAACAATTTTCCATCAAAAAAGAAATTCATAAAACGCCCGGAAGCCAAAACAAAATCAATGTAAACGGACCTTATGACAACGATTCGACAACGAGTAAAAAGAAAAAAAATCGAATGATAGAAACTCTCTTTATCACCTACTTAGTAAGATATCGAAACAATATCCTATTACCGATACATGATACGGTAATTAGATTGAGATTGTCGCACTTTATGTAGGTAGTTCCATTTTCTGATGTTTCGCTATCAAATCTTTTACAACCTTGACGCTTATCTTTAAGGTAATTATTCTAACTGTGTCCGTTACCCGTCAGACCCATGAACTTTATAACTTTCTTTCGCCTTCTTCATCCAGCAACCGCTTTAACCATGAGAAACACATACAACAACTGTGCATGTATCACACATCAAACCTGTGATCTTAATGCAAGTCTCGAAAGAAAATTTCGTCAGAGAATTCAAATAAAGAAATAAGCGGAAATTGGAGCTGTCAGAATCTCTGCATCAAAGGTTATAATCATAATTATGTCATGAAACACACGGTCATCAAGGGATAGGGGTACCTACCGTTAATTTTGTTATGGTTCTCTTGGAGGTATTATATCCAAATATCCTTACTAATCTTATCCTCCATACTGAAATTACATAGTCACCACCTAGTCTAACAGTATGATAACACTGAGGAGAGGACATTATGGGATAAGTCCAAGGGTCCTATTCCTTATTTAGCGGATGTTGCTCATGTGAGATCCACTGAAACAACAGAGCATATCTTCATGGGGAAAGGAACAAATATGTGAGTTTCCTCTGTCATAAGAATGACTCGCATGATAGCTGCGGATGACTGCTAATTAGTAGGTACTGAAAGACTTATTGTTAGGATGAGGATCATATCTAATGATGAATTTCCGAGTTCCTGTGAAGTTAGTGCAGATTACTGGAGTGTTTTTGCAACACAGTGTGTCATCGTCACACTGTTTATGTCATTTCCTTTCGCTAAAAGTGGTATGAGTTTCCTCTGTCATAAGACTGACTAGCATGATAACTGTGGATGACTGCTGAAAGACTTAATGTTAGGATGAGGATTATATCTAATGATGAATTTCCGAGTTCCTGTGAAGTTAGTGCAGAATACTGGAGTTTTTTTGCAACACAGTGTGTCATCGTCACACTGTTTATGTCATTTCCTTTCGCTAAAAGTGATGTAAGCAGCAAAAAAGAGATATACAGAAAAATGTATGTAATGTTTATTGCAAGATAACTTGTTGATATAATTTCTTGGAAAATTTCAAAATTGGCATTACAGAGTTCGCGGAAAAATGAATAAAAGACCTTTTCATTGAGCTTTGAACTCTTTGAAGCTATTATTCGCTAGTGATGTTGATCTCTAGACCAGTGTTTCTTAATTGGTGTTCCGCGGAACCCCTAGTCGAGTTGTGATCTCGTCTAGGGGAGCTAGAAGAAAACCCTCAAATAATAATTCTGTGTTGAAAATTATTTCTCTACCCGCCTGGGACGTTGCTTGACCTGTGTTTCTTTATCCTGGGATTATATTCTGCTTTTTCATTTCGGGAAATAAACTTTTGACCTGCATTTTTCTATCCTTTTGAAAAAAACAGCTTTTGTTTTTTTACCCCGGGATTCGAGCGGACTTTTATCAAACCCGGGGACTTCAGCGTGTACACAACTAATTAACATTTTATCCAAATGTATTTTTTTGTCTTGTGTTCTCATAATGCGAGCACAAACTCGGATAAAATGTTTCTCTACGGAATGAAAAGGAAAGGTTTTTTCTAATCAAGGAAGGCCTTTGTTTTTACACGAGGTCCAAGATAAAAGATGAAATCTGTAGGTCAACAATAAATAGAGAATGTTACGTAGTCCCATGTTACAGCCTACGCCTATTCAAAAATTTAACGTAACCTACAGTTTTATTCAAAAAATTATCTTGCTTTTTTCTAGCTTTTAAAACGAAGATATTTTTTGCGTCCTTTTGTAAACAGGAATGTTGGTCCGAATATTCGTTTTTTACTAGACAATCTTCCAACAACAATTTAGGTACTAGTTGTGAAAATACTTGGGCAATTTTGGTAGTTTTTGTAATGGCCCCTGAAAGTTTCAACATACTCTATCACAAACGACACCAAGAATTTAAATGGTAGCTATTGTCTTGACAGAATTTAATTGGTTCAACCAACGATCTGGCATTCTTTGTAAATCAAATTGTCAATCATTGATTGACCAGAGGGTTGTAGTAATTGGTTCAACCAACGATCTGGCATTCTTTGTAAATCAAATTGTCAATCATTGATTGACCAGAGGGTTGTAGAGATTCCAGATAGACAGATATTCTAGAGAGGGAGTGATAACCTGGTACCTATTTAGAGTAGTGAAGTATGTTATACGTTATACCTATATTTGCACACATTATTGAATATTGAAGTATATACAATAATGTACATATTTACCTAACTCCATGTTAGATTCGTATACAATTAAATTTCATGACATGACTTGGACTCGAACCACCAACCTCCAGATCCAAAGTCCAACGCGTTAACAACTGCACCACTGAGGTTGGTAGAGGGTTGTAGAGATTCCAGATAGAGAGATATTCTAGAGAGGGAGTGATAACCTGGTACCTATTTAGAGTAGTGAAGTATGTTATATACGTTATACCTATTTGCACACATTATTGAATATTGAAGTATGTAGGTACAACGTACATATTTACCTAACTCCATGTTAGATTCGTATACAATAAGTAGCAGCTAGTTGCCTTCCATAAACAGACCAAGCACAGAGGTTTTGACAAGTCGTTTAACATTATAGAATCCAATAGTCCAGTAGGTAGATAAGTAAATATCTATCTCCGGATGGCATAGTTTGATATTAATGTAATATGTATCATCATCTATTATTTTACGGTATTTGGTATTCATGTCTATCAATCATCGAATAGGCCACTAGCTACTGGTGCTTGAACTCCTGGGTGCTCTAAGGTTCTAGGTCTAGGTCTATGATATTATGGTAAGAGACCTTAGCAGTGCCTGTTTGTACTGCTCGAATGAGTACCTTCGAGCGGTAAATGAGGATAAAAAGAGGCTGTGAATTGGGATGTAAAAAGGCTGTGAACTGGGATAGAAAGAGATTGTGTGCTGGAATATAAAGAGCTGTTGCCTTCATTGCCTCCCAATTAAAGAAATTTTAATAATGCCACCTACTGTGTCATGCAGGATTTGTCACAACATTTGAAGAACTTTAAAATAAGCTCCAAGTGTTTCCACGTCATGATACTTGGTTCTTCATAAGTACGAGAGTGAATATGAACGGACAACGGGCTTAAAAACACCTCCGAGGGCTTATTGTCAAGTACAGGAGATAGTATTTACTTTTACTCTCTAGGACTCGACGGAGTAAGATTCTTGTAATTCCATTAGTTCCTGTTATGGTATAGTCCGGTGATGAAAGGGTTAATGATGTACACGTACACAAAGAGATGGTTATTTGATGATACTCAACCTCATCAGTTTGTTGTACCTTAGGTGACTACCGGTTCTTTCTCTCCTCCTCCTCCTCCTCCTCCTCTCTCTCTTTCTCCCCTCTCTCCCTCCATCCCCGCCTCTCTCTCCCTCCCTATCTCTCTTTCTTTGTTTCTTCCTTCCTCTCTCTCTTCCTTGTATCTCTCTCCCTTCCTTCCTTATCTCTTCAGGAGATAGTATTTACTTTTACTCTCTAGGACTCGACGGAGTAAGATTCTTGTAATTCCATTAGTTCCTGTTATAGTATAGTCCAGTGATGAAAGGGTTAATGAGGTACACATAGGGCACGCCGCCAAACTGTCTCCTGGGTTAACCCAAATGCTCAACCAATAGGAAGAGACATGATTGCCTTCTACTCGAGCTGAACACAAACAAATTATGCTGAAACAAAAGCTGAAGAGGAGAGTAAATTTACTTTTACTCTCTAGGACTCGACGGAGTAAGATTCTTGTAATTCCATTAGTTCCTGTTATAGTATAGTCCAGTCATGAAAGGGTCAATGAGGTACACATACTCGTAGGGCACGCCGCCAAACTGTCTCCTGGATTAACCCAAATGCTCAACCAATAAGAAGAGAATTTACTTTTACTCTCTAGGACTCGACGGAGTAAGATTCTTGTAATTCCATTAGTTCCTGTTATAGTATAGTCCAGTCATGAAAGGGTTAATGAGGTACACATAGGGCACGCCGCCAAACTGTCTCCTGGATTAACCCAAATGCTCAACCAATAAGAAGAGACATCATGATTGCCTTCTACTCGAGCTGAACACAAACAAATTATGCTGAAACAAAAGCTGAAGAGGAGAGTAGACTATAGTGGAAAGTAGAAACAACTAAAAAGTGGAATAATTGAAAAGACAATCTGATGAATATATTTTTCCAGGGCGCAGAAACGAGCAGAACTCTCTCTCTCTCTCTCTCTCTCTCTCTCTCTCTCTCTCTCTCTCTCTCTCTCTTTCTTTCTCTCTCTCTCTCTCTCTTTCTCTCTCTCTCTTTCTCTCTCTCTTTTTCTTTCTCTTTCTCTCTCCCTCTCCCTCTCTCTCTCACTCTCTCTCTCTCTTGTTCACTCCCTCAGCAGGCATTGAAAGTCGGGTACATTCGTTGCGACAAATTGACAATTTATTGAATTTATTACGAAAGAAAGAAAGAAAGAGAAAAGGGACTGGGAGAGAGAGAGAGACATTAGAGGTAATTATTATTTAGATTGATTCATACAATGGGATGTGAAAAGAACTCTAATTTTCCAATAGATCTACCTTCATTGCAACACAACAAGAACAAAATAATTGACTTCATTCCCTGCACAAACTCTAAATATTCCTGCAACAGAAGTATGCCGTGGGTAGATGAGGGTTTCTGTAGCGAGGTATGTGAGGCTTCGACTCATTAATATGACATAAATTTTAATATCATCGCATCCTTGTCTGACTTTTGCCTCTCACTGATAACCTCATTAGTACAAGTCTCTCTCTCTCTTTCTTCCCCCTCTCTTTCTTTCTCTCTCACTCTTCCACTTTTTTTGGAAGGAAGGGTGAGAGGGGAAGACCCTCTTTCTCCCTTCCCTTCTGTGCCTCTTTCTTCTTCTTAACTCCCTCTCTTCCTCTCTCCCTTCCTCTCTCTCTCTCCCCCTCCCCCTTCCACTCTTCCTGTCCTTTGCAATCTCTCTTCCTCTCCTTTTCTCATTTATTCCTTCTCGTTTCTTAGTTAGCTTTTCTCTCTAATTAACACTGACTGCTATATGCAATGCTCCTGACACCCTCTTATACTCCTCCTCCATGCTCAAGAGGAAACAGCTTTTCTAAAAACCCTCCTCCTTCTGTTTACCTTTGAATAAGGAAAATCCACTTTGTTTCCTTGAAATACCTTCCTTGCTTCTGTGTATTTTGCTTCCTTCCTGTATGTTTTCTTCAAAAAGGCTAAGGACCAAGGGAATTTGTGCCCTCGTTTTATTATGTCCTCTTCTAAAGGGTTAAGGACCAAGGGAATTTGTGCCCTTGTTTTATTAGCCTTCATGTCCTCTCCTAAAGGGTTAAGGATCAAGGGAATTTGTGCCCTTTATCATTAGCCTTCTTGTCCTCTCCTTAAGGAATAAGGATCAAGGGTAATTGTGCCCTTTTCTTTTTTTGACTCCGCCTATGTCCTCTTCAAAGGGTTAGGGAGTTTAGGGACCAAGGGAAAATTGCTCTGTTCAACCAATACCTACACCAAAAAGTTCAAGATCCAATAAGTACTTCTAGTTTTTATGTCCAAGATTGGACGTTAGTAATCTAGCCATATTGATTTCCAACGTCCAGTAATGGGTATGGTACTGGAAGAATAATACGAAGTAGTAAATCCGTGCCTGAGAAAACTTATCTTATACATCGCGTCCCAAGATATTCTCCATATCTCCATAGGGAAAATTGCTCTGTTCAACCAATACCTACACCAAAAAGGTCAAGAGCCAATACGTACCTCTAGTTTTCATGACCAATATTGGACGTTAGTAATCTAGCCATATTGATTTCCAACGTCCAGTAATGGGTATGGTACTGGAAGAATAATACGAAGTAGTAAATCCGTGCCTGAGAAAACTTATCTTATACATCGCGTCCCAAGATATTCTCCATCCATCCTCAGAAACAATATTCAAACATTTTATGAACTTCATATGTTTATGAGTCTCTCCGTTCATAAAATACATGTAGCGACATAGCGTACATCAAAATTTAAGCACCTATGATTTCCTAACAAGAATATAAACATGTTCACATGTCTTTCAAAATCCGAAAAGAACCTCTGAAATTTCTGGGTGAACTCCGGAAATATAAAACCCCTAGCACGTGTTTGGATTTTGGTATTAGTTTTGAATAACTATTATTCTTCCTCGTTTGAGACTGAGACTTAAAGGCGGAGAAGGTTGTCATAATTATTGCAATGCCTTTGGACTAAGACTTGAGGAGGGATTAAGTTTTTAGTTTTTAGGTATGTCATAATTTATTATTCTAGGAGTGAGTTATGTACTTAGAATGAGTCTTATCCTTCCTGTACTTGGAGGTGCTAATGCAGACCTATTAAGCAGAATATGTAAAGTACAGTTTAAAATAAATCTTCCCATTTTATGTTGAATTTTTATAAAATTCACATGTGAATATCTCCAGCAAATACGGAATCTTTTTGGTGTTATTAAGCTGTACCCATTTTCATGAGTGGATGAAATTGTCTAATATTTCTTACATCTAGAAAAGTTCTTGATCATCATATTGACATGATCTTTGTTTTCTTCTGTTCCAGGTATGTAACAGTTACCGGTGTGATAGAGTGAATGTTCTGCTGAGGTCAACCCTGTAAATCCTGTAAGAGGTTCTAGTAAACTTTATATTGGTATATGTATGTAGTTATTTTAGTCAAAGAGTATATTAGCTTATGTTTTCCGCATCACAACCATGCTAGGGCTTAACATTATTATGGGCATACGGGTCAGTCTGGAAAATTTCACTGAGAACATCCGCTAAAGAACATCTTGCAACTCTTTACTATCCTTAAGTCTACTTCCTACATCCCTAAAATGATGGTAATTTCCTTCCCTGCTCCTCAGCCTTCATTTAATATATCACCGGATTAAGTCCGTCTTTTGAGCTGAAAATTACTTTATCTTTCAGTTTTAATAAAAATATTCTCCTAAGAAGATTAAAATGTACATGTTGTGAACAAAGGAAAGGGGAAAATTTTCCGGGGAAAAGCAGTTTGAATCCGGGAGCTCCTCTTGGAAAATTTTGAATACGTACCTCTTCTAACCTGGCTCCTGTGCTAAACTTTCGGGGAAACTTTGGCAACTTATTTGATTCGTAAATTTCGTTACGAACTTTTTTAATGATAGGAAAAGTTTTGCTTCAGATTCAATGGAGAAGGGGGAGGGGCTAATTAATTTAATTAATGAATTTTCTCCTCTCTCTCTCTGTTTGTCGGAAAATTTTGTTATTGCTTGTTTCGTAGATGTTGTGTGTCATACAGAGGAATGTTTAGATAATTGTGATAATGACTTTCTAGATGAGATCCCAACTCAGATTTACAGGAAACTACGGTAATCCGACATAGAGTTAAGTAGACAAAAATATTTTCAGCAAATTTTCATGCTTGGAAAAAAGGCAGCTTGTTGTGTGTCATACAGAGGAATGTTTAGATAATTGTGATAATGACTTTCTAGATGAGATCCCAAGTTTCAACAAAAACTTGCAAAAAAGGTACTTCGTTGCATATAGGTAATGTAGAAATAAAACTTACCTATTCAATGGCTCCAACTTCCTTATGCTAATTTTAGAAATAGAGAAAAATCCTCTCCGTTGTTATCTTTGAAACATGCAAAATACTCGACGAATCGGTAGGAATTGAAGAAATAACGAATAAACATCAACAATAATAGTAATACAGTGCCTTGAAATATCCTTCAGAGCATTTGATCCAAACCTTGTAACTATTCCCAATCCCAACTGATTCCACCCACATCAGAATATACATCACATCTCCCCTCTACAGATTTACAACTTACTAGGCTCTTTGAACCACCAAGGAGGATAGGAAACCACCTTGTTCTCACCATTAGGAACGGTATATCAGTCGCACGGGTCGCACCTCCCCTCTACAGATTTACAACTTACTAGGCTCTTTGAACCACCAAGGAGGATAGGAAACCACCTTGTTCTCACCATTAGGAACGGTAAATCAGTCGCACCAAGCTAATCAATAGTACATGTTATCATAACAATGGCAGCTAACAGTCTACCAGGTCAAAATACTATACGGTTCCCACACTGACTCATTCATTCATTTCAATTTGTTTATCTCGTAATGGCCTACAATTATAATATTGTGTTGTGGAACTTGAAATATCCATGTAACACATTGAATCATTTGTCAGTCGTCGCTACAAGCAAAGCAAAGTAGTGTACGAGTATGAACTTCTTTTTTACAATCGATATATTTAGGTAGTTCCTCTTCTTTCGGTGCACTATAATATTGTGTTGTGGAACTTGAAATATCCATGTAACACATTGAATCATTTGTCAGTCGTCGCTACAAGCAAAGCAAAGTAGTGTATGAACTTCCTTTTTACAATCGATATATTTAGGTAGTTCCTCTTCTTTCGGTGCATCCCTTTGATGTTTTCACCTAAAACGCCCTCAAATTCTGTAGCCAGGAGATTCGTCTTTGTCCTGGACCTCTTTTGCCGTGATAGTAGGCACTAGAATTTTAAGCTTTTAACAGTTTTGTATAGTTTTGTATGAAACAAAACTGTTATGCCCGAGTAGACCATTTTTCACACTCCAATATTTGAACTTGAAATATCTCGTCCGCTATTCTGCTCCTTTGAAAACTTCTTGGGCACTTATTTACTTTGGTCTCCCTGTGAGAGTCTTCCCGGGTATCATCCGATCAATGATACCCTGTTTCGCCTTCCAAGCGAGTATTCAAGTGTGCTCTATGACTTTGAACTTGACTGCGTGAACTTTGTCGTCCTCTAACGAACCCTTCATTGGTGATGGCGTGAGTGGGAGACCAGGTGATTTATCACATCACGACTCTGACCGCCAGGTTCATTAGAATTTACGCTTCCCTGGTGTGTGGCACCGTGTCCAATGTATATTGAACTCCTATTTATACACACTTCTAGACGTATCACCAGTAGTGTTGTATCAATGTTTACTCATCACACACTTCTTTGTACATATACAGGGCTCTACTGTGAAAGATCTCGCGGGTTCAATAGAACGTCAAAATCGATAACGAACGTCTATTGAGGAATTCCTTTAACTTTCTCGATTTCCTGTAGGATTGGCTTTGTTGAGTTCTTCTTCTTCTTCGGTAGATAGCTCTGGGCTCTCTAACCTAGCTTTCGCTAAAGTTCACAAAGGATTATTGCGAACGTTTAGGTCTTTTAACATACCTTCATTTAAGTATCATAACAAGATTAGAATTTATTCCTATCATTACATACTTACACAGTGTATATTGATATACGAGTAGACTTCCATTTATAAAAGTATCTAATACTCGTAGTTATTAGCTTAATACTAATCCCAACATGAGATCCGCTATCCTCGGTATCTCTCTGACCTCCGTTCAATTAATATACCAGCTTCTGTTGAATTTATTGGCAGCCATAAATCTATTTGCCTCGGGATTTTTGCGTTTATCCTTTTATTGAAACAGTGATTGTGTGCATTGAACATGGCAGCGTGAAATATATGAAAATAATTTGCTGCACTCACACGACAGACACACACTACACACTCCACTTCAATGGTGTTTTTCTGATGCTGTGGAAAGCAATGAGCATGATTTGACGTTTCCAAAACAAGTTGTTGCTGTTCTGTCTGGAGCAATAGCTGTGGTACGATTTGGAGAAATATCAAAGCGTGAAATATATGAAAATAATTTGCTGCACTCACACGACAGACACACACTCCACCTCAATGGTGTTTTTCTGATGCTGTGAAAAGCCATGAGCATGATTTGACGTTTCCAAAACAAGTTGTTGCTGTTCTGTCTGGAGCAATAGCTGTGGTACGATTTGTAGAAATATCTATCTAGGTACGTGGTCTCGTTTCTTGGAACCCACAAAAAGAATTTTGTTAGTCATCTTCATCTGAACAAGCAGCAGAGTGGTGAGTATGAGTACCTAACTAATACTTATGAACTTCAACTTAATTATAGCCTACTTTAAACACTTTCATGAGAAATATTGGGTGTCGAAGACTCAGATAACAGACGTAATGGATGCTTTTCAAATTCAAATGACTGGAATGATTGGGAGCATTACATAATGAACCTTCCAACAAGATTTAAGTAAACATCCATGTTAACACGTTGAACAAGATGATGTTTTCATAACGGTTCAAATATGTCCCTGCCATTGAACCTCTATAGAGATTGGAGAGATAGACGTACAAGTGATACAGATATCATTGTGTGGAGTCTTGACACTTGTGAGTGATGGGTGAACATCATTAGTGTTTAGTGTTAATGCTTCTGGAGTAAATGGATCTCATTATCAGAAAAACAGGGCCTGTTGCTACAACATGATTCTGTGAGTTTGTCAATAAGCAATGGGTCCAATCTGCTTTCCCTATTCGTAGGTAATGGTTCTGGCACAAACAATTTCCTTCCAGGACAAGCATGCCAGATCAATTTACATTATTACCTATAAGGTCTTTTATTTGCAAATAATTAGAGGAGTGTGACAAATAATTACCGTGGGCCAAGCAAGGCTTTGTCTTAAGCCTTACGGAATTGATGGCCATTTTCAAATTCAATTTCTTGCTCAAATGAAAAATCCGATATCCGGATCCCAAATCTTGAAGAAATTCGTGTTTTCTAGTGGCCCCCTGTATTCAACACGACACGATGTTTACATTATCCACTCTTTGTGTACATAGAGAAGTCTCGTGCTACCAGTCAGTGGCTTCACTTACTTTCTCCACACATAGCTCTTTGTGTGGGAAGAGGCTGTCAATCAAGGCATGATGAAATGGAGAACGCCATTGTCATTGATGCCTTGTCAAGTATCTCCTATGCGATCAAGTCCGGGTTTTTGTGTATCCTAATTACATCCTCATTATCTCTGAGTATCACAAGTTGATCAATTACAGTTCCATCAGATGCGTTGGTGATCTATTATTATAGATTTTCTTTTTCTTCGCCTTTTCCCCTGTACAGATGGGGTCGTTTTTCGTCAGCCTCTCAATCAGCCCTAATCTGTGGTCTGGTTGAAAGTGATTTAAATTTTTTTTGGCCATTTCACAATCTAAAACAAGCTAGAAGAAACAAAAGGTGGTTGTATTGTGTCTCTTCTTCAAAGTTTGCATCTCTTTGCTTGTTTCTCTGAAGTGCCAGGTAATGCAATTCTTCTACTTCTTCCTTTTGTGCTTGTTTGAGACTTTTATGGCTGTTCGAAACGGTAAGTCCAGTTTTCCAACTTTGAAACTACTGTGGAGAGTCTTAACTTGAAGGATACATAGTAGATACTCGTACACCTAGTAATAACAGCAGGTTCTTCTGAGAGGAGTTAACCAGTAGGTGAAATTAATCTTGAACATTTTGAAGAGCCAACTTGGCTATATCTCTCTGACAGATACATAAATGTTGGTAATACATATTTTATTAATTTCCGACTAAATGAAAACTGACTGTGGAAAAAAGCTCATATGTAGTTAGTGGTAGAAAAACTTGAAAAAATAAAGCAACATACGATAATGAACAACTTAGGTACATGTGTATAGAAATACCTATACCTACTACTCATGTGCATATTATCTCCTGAACATACCTGGTCCTTAGCATTGTAAGGGAAAGAAACGTACACAGGCAAGGTAAAGTTTATATAGTTAGTGGTAGAAAAACTTGAAAAAATAAAGCAACATACGATAATGAACAACTTAGGTACATGTGTATAGAAATACCTATACCTATACTAACTCATGTGCATATTATCTCCTGAACATACCTGGTACTTAGCATTGTAAGGGAAAGAAACGTACACAAGCAAGGTAAAGTTTACGGTGGTTGTATTGTGTCTCTTCTTCAAAGTTTGCATCTCTTTGCTTGTTTCTCTGAAGTGCCAGGTAATGCAATTCTTCTACTTCTTCTCAATATTCGTTTTAGTTTCTTCGCTCTTGACTTAATACGAAAACACTTTGATGGCAGCTACTTTGAATAATTATTTATGCTAATACCCATCTTGAATGTTGTGTTCATCAAGTGGCCAACTTGGCTAAATCTCTCTGACAGATACATAAATGTTGGTAATACATATTTTATTAAGTTCCGACTATATGAAAACTGACTGTGGAAAAAAGCTCATAGTTAGTGGTAGAAAAACTTGAAAAAACAAAGCAACATACGATAATGAACAACTTAGGTACATGTGTATAGAAATACCTATACCTACTAACTCATGTGCATATTATCTCCTGAACATACCTGGTACTTAGCATTGGAAGGGAAAGAAACGTACACAAGCAAGGTAAAGTTTACCTACATGATGTCCGATACATGACGGTAATTAGATTGAGATTGTTGCACTTTATGTAGGTAGTTCCATTTTCTGATGTTTCGCTATCAAATCTTTTACAACCTTGACGCTTATTTTTAAGGTAATTAGGCTAACTGTGTCTGTTACCCGTCAGACCCATGAACTTTAAAACTTTCTTTCGCCTTCTTCATCCAGCAACCGCTTTAACCATGAGAAACCCAAGAATTGTGCATGTGTCACATTTCAAACCTATGATCTTTATGCAAGTCTCAAAAGAACATTTTGTTAGAGAATTCAAATAAAGAAATAAGCGGAAATTGGAGCTGTCAGAATCTCTGCTGACGGCAAGGGTTCCGCGAGATATTTTGGAAAAATCATACTCTAGATAAAATGCAGTTTCAAAACGACCATCTTAGACTAGGTATTTTATCTTACACAGCTTTTTTTAGAGGTTTGATAGAGGGAACTGTAACATCTAAGGTCTTATCGTACCGAAATCGAAGAGAGAAGAATGACAGGATAGGAGGAAAGGGTGGGGGGGTGCAATCTTGGGGGTGGGGGGTGCAATCTTGAAAGTTCAGGGTTCCGCAAAGATGTTCACCTTTTGAAAAGGGTTCCGCGGGCCAAACTAATTAAGAAACACTGCTCTAGACAACTAACTTTAGGGTATCGAGTTGTGATCTCGTCTAGGGGAGCTAGAAGAAAACCCTCAAATAATAATTCTGTGTTGAAAATTATTTCTCTACCCGCCTGGGACGTTGCTTGACCTGTGTTTCTTTATCCTGGGATTATATTCTGCTTTTTCATTTCGGGAAATAAACTTTTGACCTGCATTTTTCTATCCTTTTGAAAAAAACAGCTTTTGTTTTTTTACCCCGGGATTCGAGCGGACTTTTATCAAACCCGGGGACTTCAGCGTGTACACAACTAATTAACATTTTATCCAAATGTATTTTTTTGTCTTGTGTTCTCATAATGCGAGCACAAACTCGGATAAAATGTTTCTCTACGGAATGAAAAGGAAAGGTTTTTTCTAATCAAGGAAGGCCTTTGTTTTTACACGAGGTCCAAGATAAAAGATGAAATCTGTAGGTCAACAATAAATAGAGAATGTTACGTAGTCCCATGTTACAGCCTACGCCTATTCAAAAATTTAACGTAACCTACAGTTTTATTCAAAAAATTATCTTGCTTTTTTCTAGCTTTTAAAACGAAGATATTTTTTGCGTCCTTTTGTAAACAGGAATGTTGGTCCGAATTTTCGTTTTTTACTAGACAATCTTCCAACAACAATTTAGGTACTAGTTGTGAAAATACTTGGGCAATTTTGGTAGTCTTTGTAATGGCCCCTGAAAGTTTCAACATACTCTATCACAAACGACACCAAGAATTTAAATGGTAGCTATTGTCTTGACAGAATTTAATTGGTTCAACCAACGATCTGGCATTCTTTGTAAATCAAATTGTCAATCATTGATTGACCAGAGGGTTGTAGAGGAAGGAATTTTAATTGTGTTAAGCATATTTAAATGCTTGTCACAAACATCGTTCCCCGATTATTTCACCTAGATAAATTTCATGACATGACTTGGACTCGAACCACCAACCTCCAGATCCAAAGTCCAACGCGTTAACAACTGCACCACTGAGGTTGGTAGTAGGTATTATTATTAAGTATTACATAGGGTTGCCAACTTTTTTTCGGCATATACGGTACAAACTAGCAAAATGGTGAAAAAATACGGATTTCCCGATTTTTACCCGGAACAAAGGCATG
>NW_007378945.1:0-17465 GCF_000475195.1 Diaphorina citri | reverse complement strand
TCTCTCTCCCTCTTTCTTTGTATCTTTTTCTTCTTCCTCCTCCTCCTCCTCCTCCTCTCTCTCTTTCTTTCTCTTTCTCTCATTCTCTCTCTCCCTCTTTCTTTGTATCTTTTTCTTCTTCCTCCTCCTCCTCCTCCTCCTCTCTCTCTTTCTTTCTCTTTCTCTCATTCTCTCTCTCCCTCTTTCTTTGTATCTTTTTCTTCTTCCTCCTCCTCTCTCTCTCTTTCTCTCTCCCTCTTTCTTTGTATCTTTTTCTTCTCCCTCCTCCTCCTCTCTCTCTCTTTCTTTGTATCTTTTTCTTCCTCCTCCTCTCTCTCTCTCTCTTTCTTTCTCTCTCTCTCTCTCACTCTTTCTTTGTATCTTTTTCTTCTTCCTCCTCCTCCTCCTCCTCCTCTCTCTCTTTCTCCCCTCTCTCCCTCCATCCCCGCCTCCCTCTCCCTCCCTATCTCTCTTTCTTTGTTTCTTCCTTCCTCTCTCTCTCTTCCTTCCTTCCTTCCTTATCTCTTTCTCTTTCCTTCCCCTTGCCCTCATTTATTTTGCCTCACACGTGGACAAATTTTCACGTCCATATATGAATGATAACGCCTTCTCCACACGTTATCTTATCAAATTTTATTAGTTTTCCTATCTCCTTTATCAGCACGAACTCTTTCCCTCGATCTTCTTGGTCAGAATTAACAACTTCCACTGTTTTTACGACTCCATTTATGACCTCTAGTTTAGCAGCCCGCGTGCTATTAAATAAACAGTAGCTTTAGGTTACCGAGCGGATGTTAAATTTCCATAAAACTCTTCTAATTGCAACTTTGATGAACGCGCGGGCTCTACTTTTATTAAAACATAAAAAAACAGCTCCATCTCTGCATGTCACATTGATAACTTATGTATTCATTTATGTTCTGTGACGTATATTCACCTAGTTTGAGATACTTTATCGGTTCATCGAACATATTTTGTGCTTGTTTGAGACTTTTATGGCTGTTCGAAACGGTAAGTCCAGTTTTCCAACTTTGAAACTACTGTGGAGAGTCTTAACTTGGAGGATACATAATAGTAGATACTCACTCGTACACGTAATAATAACAGCAGGTTTTTCTGAGAGGAGTTAACCAGTAGGTGGAATTAATCTTGAATATTTTAAAGAGCCAACTTGGCTATATCTCTCTGACAGATACATAAATGTTGGTAATACATATTTTATTAATTTGTGAAATGAAAACTGACTGTGGAAAAAAGCTCAACACTCCAATATTTGAACTTGAAATATCTCGTCCGCTATTCTGCTCCTTTGAAAACTTCTTGGGCACTTATTTACTTTGGTCTCCCTGCGAGAGTCTTCCCGGGTATCATCCGATCAATGATACCCTGTTTCGCCTTCCAAGCGAGTATTCAAGCGTGCTCTATGACTTTGAACTTGACTGCGTGAACTTTGTCGTCCTCTAACGAACCCTTCATTGGTGATGGCGTGAGTGGGAGACCAGGTGATTTATCACATCACGACTCTGACCGCCAGGTTCATTAGAATTTACTCTTCCCTGGTGTGTGGCACCGTGTCCAATGTATTTTGAACTCCTATTTATACACACTTCTAGACGTATCACCAGTAGTGTTGTATCAATGTTTACTCATCACACACTTCTTTGTACATATTATACAGGGCTCTGTGAAAGATCTCGCGGGTTCAATAGAACGTGAAAATCGATAACGAACGTCTATTGAGGAATTCCTTTAACTTTCTCGATTTCCTGTAGGATTGGCTTTGTTGAGTTCTTCTTCTTCGGTAGATAGCTCTGGGCTCTCTAACCTAGCTTTCGCTAAAATTCACAAAGGATTATTGCGAACGTTTAGGTCTTTTAACATACCTTCATTTAAGTATCATAACAAGATTAGAATTTATTTCTATCATTACATACTTACACAGTGTATATACCTCTATTTCAAATGAAAGTTTCGGGAGTAGTTTCCTATTTGTTTAGAAAATCATCTGCCTTCTCCAATTTTCCTTTAACTCTTCTTATTCCCTCTCCTAATTTGTTCAATCACAACCTGTTACCTAGTAGGTAACTGCTAGTACACCTAACCCACCTACATCAGGTATTACATATGACACCTGAGCCATAGTCTTATCATATCTCTCAGTCTTTGTAATGGCCCCTGAAAGTTTCAACATACTCTATCACAAACGACACCAAGAATTTAAATGGTAGCTATTGTCTTGACAGAATCTAATTGATTCAACCAACGATCTGGCATTCTTTGTAAATCAAATTGTCAATCATTGATTGACCAGAGGGTTGTAGAGATTCCAGATAGAAAGAGATTCTACAGAGGGAGTGATACCCTCTTACGTTTTCATTGTTTGTATTACGTACATTAAGTAGTAGCTAGTTGCCTTCCATAAACAAACCAAGTACCTACAGAGGTTTTGACAAGTCATTTAACATTAAAGAATCCAGTAGGTAAGTACACATCTAATAGGTACCTCTGGATGGTTTGATATTAATGTAATATGTATCATCATCTATCATTTTACGGTATTTGGTATTCATGTCTATCAGTCATCGAATAGGCCACTAGCTACTGGTGCTTGAACTCCTGGGTGCTCTAAGGTTCTACGTCTAGGTCTATGATATTATGGTAAGAGACCTTAGCAGTATGACTGCTCAGCACTATGACTGTTAACATGCCTGTTTGTACTGCTCGAATGAGTACCTTCGAGCATATGAAAAGTACCTTCATATGCTAGCAGCCAAAGAGATGGTTATTTGATGATACTCAACCTCATCAGTTTGCTGTACCTATCTATTAGATGACTACCGGTTCTTTCTCTCCTCCTCCTCCTCTCTCTCCTCTCTCTCTTTCTCCTCTCTCCAGGAGAGTAGACTATAGTGGAAAGTAGAAACAACTAAAAAGTGGAATAATTGAAAAGACAATCTGATGAATATATTTTTCCACAACCAGGGCGCAGAAACGAGCAGAAAAAAAATTCATGAAATTTGCTGAGTGCTGTGGGATGATTTATATTCCATCTTCCTTTTCATTCT
The DNA here is from genome assembly GCF_000475195.1 of Diaphorina citri. NCBI lineage: Eukaryota > Metazoa > Arthropoda > Insecta > Hemiptera > Psyllidae > Diaphorina > Diaphorina citri. The sequence continues at coordinate 14,421 of NW_007378945.1, read as the reverse complement.
ACCCGAAAATGTTTCCTTTCGGTAAAATAAACACGGGAAAGAAAAATGGAGACCAAGAGAAAGAGAAATAAAATATGTATTTTCCCATAGAACAACATCAGCAAGAAAAACATAATTATGTGAAGAATTTAAGATACTGAAGATCTTTTCCTTTTATTTTTAGAGAAGCAGCTCTCGTTTTGATTCCTCAGTAGGTCAATACTCAATATGGGATATTTATTTTCTTGTGAACATCATACATAAGGTTCTGAGAGGGGATGGTCAGATATTTCTGCCAAAGTTTGTTTGTTATCCTCATCGAAGATAATATCTTTCCCTTGATAACTAATGTGGGACTGGTGTACAAATGAGAGATTTTACCAACCTAATTTTACCTTTTCCTTTCATACTTTACTCTCCTCCTTCTGAGTGTTATTATTAGGTTCGTACGTAGAGTTTTCTTTGTCATGGTTCCTTTATTGTATGGTCCAATGGGTCCTAGTAAAATGTAACAGGTTAGGGTCTTGATCTCTTGATTCAAATACACTCCTTGAAAACAAAGATAAAACTTGTGTGTTCTAGGTTCATAATAGAATAATTAGGTACCTCTGTAATAAGTAATTTATTATTGTTTTATAACGCAAAAGCAAACAAGACTTTTATTTGCACAACCTAAAGTTATATTAATTTATGTACACTGTAATGTACATAGAATTGTAAACTCCGTGAATATTTACAGAAGAAAAAAAGCTCGCGAGCATGAGAATAAAAAAAATAAATTAGATTAAAAAATATTAAATTTCGTGTATTATTATATTTTATGGAACCTTGAAAGATGTAAATATTCCATGAGAGAAAACAAACGCTGATATTTCTGGAACACTGCTGTAAGAGTACGTAATATTAAGCGAAATGTAGATATGAAATAGATAATGTATTGTGCTATATGAATGATTACCATCTAAAGATTCTAGAGTGATACTACTTACTTAAATTCAAGTAAAGATCCACATAGAACATTCTCACTGTCAAGCGTTTTGACAGATCAACAAAAACACGCAATTTCCCTATTTAAATACAAAACATGAAACTGAGAGCCATTTTGATATCAATAAAATAATATTTGTTAACAAAAACATGCACTACCTACTGTCCAGTTCAATTAATAACTCCATCATCAGAATTCATTATGTTTTGGTACCAATTTAATTAATTGCATTTGTATGGAGTTTTTAACAATAAAACATTTTTTTTTCATATGACTTCAGGGGTCCACTGTAAGCTCCCTTTTTGTTTGTTGGCTGTTTAAAAATGAAGACGCGTCAACTGCCCCCAATGTTAATGTTTATTTTTATCTCCAGGTGTCAATGTTCTCGAACTTCTAGATGTCACATTTGTCACATTGTTGAGAATTTTGATAAAAAGTGTCTTAAATTTGGCCCAGACAACACAACAAACAAACACTTGTATACGTACAAAGATCTCAAACAATACACATAATGTGAAAACAGAGCAAATTCCTAAATGTTTGGTATTCTCAAGAATATGTAGGAATAGGGAGGACTCTGCTTATTACGTATGCTCAACGTAAACTGTATTCTGGTCTGGGTTATTTGATATCTCTTTAAAAGTCGCACAGGATACAAAAGCCAAGGCAAAGGATGTTAAGAGCTAGAGAGAAAATTTTGCGTCAATGTAAACTGATCTCTTGGTGGTGGGCTTGGTACAAGTAGTACAAGTAAGTAGTACCTTAAGAAATTTTTCATCGCTAGCTCCCGGTCTAAATACCTAGATTGTCCTAGATTGTGTGATGCCGTACATAAGATTCATAAGAAACAAAACTCTTTAGCCAGCCTAGTTACCTTGAAGAGTAGCGCGTCTATCTTGTAAACTCCAGGTCGGGGGTTCGATATATTTTGCGTCCGGGGTGAACTTTATAATTAGACGGATAAGGATCCTCCTAGTCTCTACGTTTTCAGGACAATAAGATCCATCTGTTGTTACAGTCCCCTCTATCAAATCTCTTCGGGGAGAAAAATGCCTACTTCAATTAATACTCCCATCATCAGAATTCATGATGTTTTGGTACCAATTTAATTAATTGCATTTGTATGGAGTTTTTAACAATAAAACATTATTTTCATATGACTTCAGGGGTCCATTGTAAGCTCCCTTTTTGTTTGTTGGCTGTTTAAAAATGAAGACACGTCAACTGCCCCCAATGTTAATGTTTATTTTTATCTCCAGGTGTCAATGTTCTCGAACTTCTATAGATGTCACATTGATGAGAATTTTGATAAAAAGTGTCTCAAATTTGGCCCAGACAACACAACAAACAAACACTTGTATACGTACAAAGATCTCAAGCAATACACATAATGTAAAAACAGAGCAAATTCCTAAATGTTTGGTATTCTTAAGAATATGCAGGAATAGGGAGGACTCTGCTTATTATGTATGCTCAACGTAAACTATATTCTGGTCTGGGTTATTTGATATCTCTTTAAATGTCTCCATCAGTAAGAATTTGTTATCTAGGAGAGGGCACTGAAAGACATTTCAAAACGAATAATCTACCACTTTTCGTTCATAGTAAAACTACATTTTTACAAAGTAGGCACAGGATATTGTTTGTCATAGTGTGCCTATGCCTACCCCTAATTTCGACATTAACCCTCCTCAGTACTCGTATATTAATCTTCAAGACTGGTAATAATTCTTCAAATCAAAATAAAACTGATTATCTCGACTCTAGGCAAATGCTCCCTGTTGTTTCTTAATAAAAATGTCAGCTCATTTGTCACCGAGATATTATGGATAGCTTCTCGAAGTGCCATTATTTATTTTGGAAGTAGACGGGATTATAAATCCTTAACTACCGCACTATAAGGGCCCATGATCTTATCCCCTGTAAGTTGTTTGAATAACCCTTAACTTTGTTGTACCTAGGGATAGGTGATGTTAGTGGTTGGTTTACGTAACTATTAAGAATGTAATGCGAATTATGTATGTGGGAAAGAAACACGTATATATACAGAGAAGAGTGGAATGGAGGGAAGGACGAAAAAGAGGAGTAGGAGGAAGAGGAGGAGAGTTGTATAGAAGGAAAGAGTAAAAGAGTTAATTCGAAACATTATGTTCTGGGATATTCCCTCTCTTCTACCAGAAGGGTTTAGGGCACTTGGCAGTGTGCAATGCAATTAGTGTTATGACATTAGCATTTTATGAAAGTTTATGCTGACAATCTTTGTTACCAGCAGAGTTAAGTCGTAAGTCCTCTAATTGCTTTTATGGATGTGGTGAGTATGTCGAGAATATTGTTTTAAGTATTTTGCTCTTGTTGTAACTATTTTGTTTTTGTTTGGGGTTTAGTGGTGTTGTTTATGAGCTGATTGCTATCAGAGGCTTGTTTTGTACTTATATTATGGTTTGAGAAACGCCGATTTGCTTGGAAGATAACTAGCAATTTGTTCAAGAGTTGGGGACATTAAAATTTACGTACGGAGTGGTCATTAGTGAATCAAAAGTTTTTTTTCCACGTAGATACCTTCAGTAGAAGTAACAGCAAACTACCGCCGATTTGCTTGGAAGATAACTAGCAATTTGTTCAAGAGTTGGGGACATTAAAATTTACGTACGGAGTGGTCATTAGTGAATCAAAGTTTTTTTTTTTTTCACGTAGATACATTCAGTAAAAGTAGGAAACAGCAAACTACTAGGTAGTATTCGACACTAGAATTCTAGATTACTGAAGATAATTCGTGAACAAGCCTCAGCTTCAAGACTTGTAAAATATTATTTTGCTCATCCAGTTCTGTGCATAACAATACAGCTTCATTAAAAATACTTTTTTAAGTGGAAGGGAGCTAAAGTTTACATCTAAATGTTACCTACGTGTTTACAATAATACCTCCAGTGACTAACATTCACAGAATTTGTGACAAGGGAGCTAAAGTTTACATCTAAATGTTACCTACGTGTTTACAATAATACCTCCAGTGACTAACATTCACAGAATTTGTGACAATGTATTAATTTATTTATTAATATGTAGGAACTAAATATGGGACATGTTGTATGCAAAATGGAACTGCTCAATATAATCATCATCAACATCATTATTATTGTACCCTAGTTACTATGTATTTAGGTATTTGCCACAAGATTTCACATGCATATTTTAGCAGAAAGATTAGTGAGACATTTGAGGTTTTAGTCAGAATTTGAGAAGAGGAGACGAAAGTTTGAGAAGGGGAGAAGAGAGTTTCTTATGGTTTATTCTGTTTGTCTTTTCTTGCTCTTCATGTAATTATCTGCTCCTTTTCCTCCACTCTGTTTTAGTGCATACTTTTGCATAAGTTAATCCAGCCACCCCCGCCCGCATTGCTTAGAATAATTCCCTCAAATTTTGATGAAATTTAAAGCTCTTTTGCTGACTGAAGAATCTGAAGATCAAATGCCACCATTGCCGCCAATTTGCCATCAGTAAGAATTTGTTATCTAGGAGAGGGCACTGAAAGACATTTCAAAACGAATAATCTACCACTTTTCGTTCATAGTAACCATCAGTAAGAATTTGTTATCTAGGAGAGGGCACTGAAAGACATTTCAAAACGAATAATCTACCACTTTTCGTTCATAGTAAAACTAAGTACATTTTACAAAGTAGGCACAGGATATTGTTTGTCATAGTGTGCCTACCCCTAATTTCATTGGTTTTAGTTTTTATTGGCAATAACGTTTACTTGAAATATTTTCGGGTCTTTTAGTATTTTAATACGTTTCTTAATTACTTTGTTTGAAATATGTTGAACTTGGTTTTAGTGGTCCATAAAAGTGTAGAGGTATGTCTTGTGAACATTGATGGAGACTATAATGTTGTTCACTTCAGTGGTATCTGAGTTGTAAATTAATAAATTAGAAAGAAAATCTGTTTGGCGCCGCTCCTCTCTGTCTTTTTACTAATTTCTACATTTCTAGCCAATAGAATAAATAAATAATAATAGGTAAACACACATCATTGATTATTATTGATGGTCACGGATTGTGTCACAGGAGAAAATGTCATGGTTTGCGTCCCTACCCTACTCTAAATTATAAAGGTCACAATGGATTTAAATAAAGGTCGCGCCTGATATAATAATTCAACGTATGTATATTCTACCTAGATATACTAATTGAAAAATTCTTGGCATATCCCTGAAGAGCTGACATTTGCATGCATTTCCCCACTGTGTCTCTGATATGACCTCCTTCCACTCCTTGGAAACCAAGGCAGCTAATAATGTCTCTCGCAAATATGGGATGCTAATGCTCTGGTTGCCTCATTGGCTGATTAGCATTGACCAATTTTGAAAGCTCACTGATAGCAGCGAATGATGTGAATGATTCTTATACATAGATTCAAATCTCTTTTTTGTTCAGTAAAACCATTACCATTTCATCAATTACAAGCCTTTCTTCTTCCTTGCTTTCTTATTTAATAACTACTTTCATTTTCTTCTGTTTTCAGGTAAGATCACATGAAATCATAATAAAGTTCACTACGAGGTTTGGCATTCAAAGGTAATATTTCTCACACCTACATAACCATCGCATCTTTTGGAGGTAAGCGTCCAATTTTTCCTTGTCGCGTCGGTCGCGGACCTACTCTTCTGCAAACATCCCAATTAGCGCATCGTCTAATATTTATTACTGAGTACATACCTAATTATTATGCAGGTATTATTGTCTGTGTCATGGCATATCGTTGTGCTGCCGTGTGTTGTGAAGTAACGTCTGCTTGGTCTTTGCTAAACAATTTTTTTTTTCCTAATGATATATCACACTGTTCAAGTGTTGTAGTTCACGAACACACGAAATGTACATAATGAAGCTCCAAGGGTACAATGGGCGGAGAGGGTCTGTTTCAACACTTGGATGTATAATTTTTAATAAATTCTGTAATAATTGGTTTTAGTTTTTATTGGCAATAACGTTTACTTGAAATATTTTCGGGTCTTTTAGTATTTTAATACGTTTCTTAATTACTTTGTTTGAAATATGTTGAACTTGGTTTTAGTGGTCCATAAAAGTGTAGAGGTATGTCTTGTGAACATTGATGGAGACTATAATGTTGTTCACTTCAGTGGTATCTGAGTTGTAAATTAATAAATTAGAAAGAAAATCTGTTTGGCGCCGCTCCTCTCTGTCTTTTTACTAATTTCTACATTTCTAGCCAATAGAATAAATAAATAATAATAGGTAAACACACATCATTGATTATTATTGATGGTCACGGATTGTGTCACAGGAGAAAATGTCATGGTTTGCGTCCCTACCCTACTCTAAATTATAAAGGTCACAATGGATTTAAATAAAGGTCGCGCCTGATATAATAATTCAACGTATGTATATTCTACCTAGATATACTAATTGAAAAATTCTTGGCATATCCCTGAAATAGGTAAACACACATCATTGATTATTATTGATGGTCACGGATTGTGTCACAGGAGAAAATGTCATGGATTGCGTTCCTACCCTACTCTAAATTATAAAGGTCACAATGGATTTAAATAAAGGTCGTGCCAGATATAATAATTCAACGTATGTATATTCTACCTAGATATACTAATTGAAAAATTCTTGGCATATCCCTGGAGAGCTGACATTTGCATGCATTTCCCCACTGTGTCTCTGATATGACCTCCTTCCACTCCTTGGAAACCAAGGCAGCTAATAATATCTCTCGCAAATATGGGATGCTAATCCTCTGGTTGCCTCATTGGCTGATTAGCATTGACCAATTTTGAAAGCTCACTGATAGCAGCGAATGATGTGAATGATTCTTATACATAGATTCAAATCTCTTTTTTGTTCAGTAAAACCATTACCATTTCATCAATTACAAGCCTTTCTTCTTCCTTGCTTTCTTATTTAATAACTACTTTCATTTTCTTCTGTTTTCAGGTAAGATCACATGAAATCATAATAAAGTTCACTACGAGGTTTGGCATTCAAAGGTAATATTTCTCACACCTACATAACCATCGCATCTTTTGGAGGTAAGCGTCCAATTTTTCCTTGTCGCGTCGGTCGCGGACCTACTCTTCTGCAAACATCACTTTCATTTTCTTCTGTTTTCAGGTAAGATCACATGAAATCATAATAAAGTTCACTACGAGGTTTGGCATTCAAAGGTAATATTTCTTACACCTACATAACCATCGCATCTTTTGGAGGTAAGCGTCTAATTTTTCCTTGTCGCGTCGGTCGCGGATCTACTCTTCTGCAAACATCCCAATTAGCGCATCGTCTAATATTATTTATTACTGAGTAACTGAGTACATACCTAATTATTATATAAGTATGCAGGTATTATTGTCTGTGTCATGGCATATCGTTGTGCTGCCGTGTGTTGTTTAGTAACGTCTGCTTGGTCTTTGCTAAACAATTTTTTTTCCTAATGATATATCACACTGTTCAAGTGTTGTAGTTCACGAACACACGAAATGTACATATTATTGTGTGAAGTACACCTGTCTGGTCTGTTGTCTGAAGCATCTACTGATAAAGAGGCGGTAAATGAGGATAAAAAGAGGCTGTGAATTGGGATGTAAAAAGGCTGTGAACTGGGATAGAAAGAGATTGTGTGCTGGGATATAAAGGGCTGTTGCCTTCATTGCCTCCCAATTAAACAAATTTTGATAATGCCACCTACTGTGTCATGCAGGATTTGTCACAACATTTGAAGAACTTTAAAATAAGCTCCAAGTGTTTCCACGCCATGATACTTGGTTCTTCATAAGTACGAGGGTGAATATGAACGGGCTTAAAAACACCTCCGAGGGCTTTTAGGTAGTTCCTCTTCTTTCGGTGCATCCCTTTGATGTTTTCACCTAAAACGCCCTCAAATTCTGTAGCCAGGAGATTCGTCTTTGGCCTGGACCCCGTGATAGTAGGCACTAGAATTTTAGTAATGTGGGACTGGTGTACAAATGAGAGATTTTACCAACCTAATTTTACCTTTTCCTTTCATACTTTACTCTCCTCCTTCTGAGTGTTATTATTAGGTTCGTACGTAGAGTTTTCTTTGTCATGGTTCCTTTATTGTATGGTCCAATGGGTCCTAGTAAAATGTAACAGGTTAGGGTCTTGATCTCTTGATTCAAATACACTCCTTGAAAACAAAGATAAAACTTGTGTGTTCTAGGTTCATAATAGAATAATTAGGTACCTCTGTAATAAGTAATTTATTATTGTTTTATAACGCAAAAGCAAACAAGACTTTTATTTGCACAACCTAAAGTTATATTAATTTATGTACACTGTAATGTACATAGAATTGTAAACTCCGTGAATATTTACAGAAGAAAAAAAGCTCGCGAGCATGAGAATAAAAAAAATAAATTAGATTAAAAAATATTAAATTTCGTGTATTATTATATTTTATGGAACCTTGAAAGATGTAAATATTCCATGAGAGAAAACAAACGCTGATATTTCTGGAACACTGCTGTAAGAGTACGTAATATTAAGCGAAATGTAGATATGAAATAGATAATGTATTGTGCTTTATGAATGATTACCATCTAAAGATTCTAGAGTGATACTACTTATTTAAATTCAAGTAGGTAAAGATCCACATAGAACATTCTCACTATCAAGCGTTTTGACAGATCAATAAAAACACGCAATTACCCTATTTAAATACAAAACATGAAACTGAGAGCCATTTTGATATCAATAAAATAATATTTGTTAACAAAAACATGCACTACTGACTACTGTCCAGTTCAATTAATAACTCCATCATCAGAATTCATGATGTTTTGGTACCAATTTAATTAATTGCATTTGTATGGAGTTTTTAACAATAAAACATTTTTTTTTCATATGACTTCAGGGGTCCACTGTAAGCTCCCTTTTTGTTTGTTGGCTGTTTAAAAATGAAGACGCGTCAACTGCCCCCAATGTTAATGTTTATTTTTATCTCCAGGTGTCAATGTTCTCGAACTTCTAGATGTCACATTTGTCACATTGTTGAGAATTTTGATAAAAAGTGTCTTAAATTTGGCCCAGACAACACAACAAACAAACACTTGTATACGTACAAAGATCTCAAACAATACACATAATGTGAAAACAGAGCAAATTCCTAAATGTTTGGTATTCTCAAGAATATGTAGGAATAGGGAGGACTCTGCTTATTACGTATGCTCAACGTAAACTGTATTCTGGTCTGGGTTATTTGATATCTCTTTAAAAGTCGCACAGGATACAAAAGCCAAGGCAAAGGATGTTAAGAGCTAGAGAGAAAATTTTGCGTCAATGTAAACTGATCTCTTGGTGGTGGGCTTGGTACAAGTAGTACAAGTAAGTAGTACCTTAAGAAATTTTTCATCGCTAGCTCCCGGTCTAAATACCTAGATTGTCCTAGATTGTGTGATGCCGTACATAAGATTCATAAGAAACAAAACTCTTTAGCCAGCCTAGTTACCTTGAAGAGTAGCGCGTCTATCTTGTAAACTCCAGGTCGGGGGCTCGATATTTTGCGTCCGGGGTGAGCTTTATAATTAGACGGATAAGGATCGTTCTCAGAAAGACTGCTTTCCTCGTATCCTGTCCTCCTAGTCTCTACGTTTTCAGGACGATAAGATCCATCTGTTGTTACACTTCCCTCTATCAAATCTCTTGGGGGAGAAAAATGCCTAACTGGAACACTGCTGTAAGAGTACGTAATATTAAGCGAAATGTAGATATGAAATAGAATGATAATGTACTGTGCTATATGAATGATTACCATCTAAAGATTCTAGAGTGATACTACTTAAATTCAAGTAAAGATCCACATAGAACATTCTCACTATCAAACGTTTTGACCGAACCCCGGTACTGTTTCCCCAGTCTGGGCGGAAATTGATTTTAAAACGTTTGAATAAACATTGGGATATAAAGTGTATACCTAACGTGAATTCAGTAATTGAAAAAGAATAAAAAAAATAGGTTTGCATCTTGAGAGTGCGCTATCAAAATTCTACAAACCCAAACAAACGCTGATATTTCTGGAACACTGCTGTAAGAGTACGTAATATTAAGCGAAATGTAGATATGAAATAGATAATGTATTGTGCTTTATGAATGATTACCATCTAAAGATTCTAGAGTGATACTACTTATTTAAATTCAAGTAGGTAAAGATCCACATAGAACATTCTCACTATCAAGCGTTTTGACAGATCAATAAAAACACGCAATTACCCTATTTAAATACAAAACATGAAACTGAGAGCCATTTTGATATCAATAAAATAATATTTGTTAACAAAAACATGCACTACTGACTACTGTCCAGTTCAATTAATAACTCCATCATCAGAATTCATGATGTTTTGGTACCAATTTAATTAATTGCATTTGTATGGAGTTTTTAACAATAAAACATTTTTTTTTCATATGACTTCAGGGGTCCACTGTAAGCTCCCTTTTTGTTTGTTGGCTGTTTAAAAATGAAGACGCGTCAACTGCCCCCAATGTTAATGTTTATTTTTATCTCCAGGTGTCAATGTTCTCGAACTTCTAGATGTCACATTTGTCACATTGTTGAGAATTTTGATAAAAAGTGTCTTAAATTTGGCCCAGACAACACAACAAACAAACACTTGTATACGTACAAAGATCTCAAACAATACACATAATGTGAAAACAGAGCAAATTCCTAAATGTTTGGTATTCTCAAGAATATGTAGGAATAGGGAGGACTCTGCTTATTACGTATGCTCAACGTAAACTGTATTCTGGTCTGGGTTATTTGATATCTCTTTAAAAGTCGCACAGGATACAAAAGCCAAGGCAAAGGATGTTAAGAGCTAGAGAGAAAATTTTGCGTCAATGTAAACTGATCTCTTGGTGGTGGGCTTGGTACAAGTAGTACAAGTAAGTAGTACCTTAAGAAATTTTTCATCGCTAGCTCCCGGTCTAAATACCTAGATTGTGTGATGCCGTACATAAGATTCATAAGAAACAAAACTCTTTAGCCAGCCTAGTTACCTTGAAGAGTAGCGCGTCTATCTTGTAAACTCCAGGTCGGGGGCTCGATATTTTGCGTCCGGGGTGAGCTTTATAATTAGACGGATAAGGATCGTTCTCAGAAAGACTGCTTTCCTCGTATCCTGTCCTCCTAGTCTCTACGTTTTCAGGACGATAAGATCCATCTGTTGTTACACTTCCCTCTATCAAATCTCTTGGGGGAGAAAAATGCCTAACCATTAAAACATTGTCATTAAATTTTAGTAGCGAAAGTATGAAATTCCAGGAATTTCAAAATTATTGTGCCATGTATGAAATGCTATCATACATGAAATTTCGCCCCTCTCCATCCCTTGCCTTCCGATAGCTCCCACCACTTCTATGGTGGGGACTGTGGGGTGCACCCTGCCTAGCACGCCTTGTGATATGTGTTTCGACAGCACGATCATAAACCTCAGCCTCCCCCCCCCCGCCTTAACTTTGGGGTAAATAAATAAACAACTCCTTTCTCCCTCTCGCCTGCCTCCCACAGGAACATGGGAGGTAAATTACATTAGGAAAAGTTTTTGAGTTATAAACCGCCAAGTAAACCATACGTTTTAACTTATAGCCTTGGAGAAATGGGGGTTCAGGGATTTCCAATGTAGGGGGATAGTGTGTGTGGCCCGTGGCCCGGTTTAGTGTGATATTATGTTGCCCGCTTAGGACTGAGTAACTAACTGGAAATTGTGAGGAGCTTTCTCTCTCTCTCTCTCCCTCTCCCTCTCTCTCTCTCTCTCTCTCTCTCTCTTTCTCTCCCTTTCCGAATCCCATTATTTTTTATGAAGCTCCAAGGGTACAATGGGCGGAGAGGGTCTGTTTCAACACTTGGATGTATAATTTTTAATAAATTCTGTAATAATTGGTTTTAGTTTTTATTGGCAATAACGTTTACTTGAAATATTTTCGGGTCTTTTAGTATTTTAATACGTTTCTTAATTACTTTGTTTGAAATATGTTGAACTTGGTTTTAGTGGTCCATAAAAGTGTAGAGGTATGTCTTGTGAACATTGATGGAGACTATAATGTTGTTCACTTCAGTGGTATCTGAGTTGTAAAATAATAAATTAGAAAGAAAATCTGTTTGGCGCCGCTCCTCTCTGTCTTTTTTACTAATTTCTACATTTCTAGGCAATAGAATAAATAAATAATAGCATGGCCTTTTATTAATCAATATTATTTAACTTTTTCAGTCTCGATTTTTGCTCTGTTCCGTAGCATACTCGTATTGTGTATAGTCTATACTCTATAGCGTCAATCGTCCCTTCCCTTGTCCCAATATTATTACCTTGTGAGAATTTCAAATGTATTTCAAACAAATATAGCGCTAGGAAAATATACATATTTAAATAATGGTTCCAGCATTATTCATTCTCTGCATACAATCCCCGGTACTGTTTCCCCAGTCTGGGCGGAAATTGATTTTAAAACGTTTGAATAAACATTGGGATATAAAGTGTATACCTAACGTGAATTCAGTAATTGAAAAAGAATAAAAAAAATAGGTTTGCATCTTGAGAGTGCGCTATCAAAATTCTACAAACCCATTGTATTGTATAGCTATAGAACTGCCCGAATAGGACTGAAAAGTCCCTTCACCCCAGCAGTCTAAACAAGGTCCCTTATAGTAGTTTGCAGTAGTGATTCAGAGAATTTTCAAAAGCTCTATTGCTGTCAACGATATGCCTATCTGTGTTAAGCTGAATGCTGGAGAACGAAAGTGACCCTATTCGGCCTATCCTGACCGTCCCAAAAGTGCCAATACTCTGAGGCATTTGATTTACCTACTGGTACCTATATGGGAGGGTATATTAATACATAGGAGTGTACCTATATTACGAACATTGGGCTTCACATTGAGGTTGGATAGATTATTCTATTACCCAAGGGAATGAGAACATTGATTGCCAATAAGGTGGTGGTGGTGGGGTTGGGGATATAATTGATAAAGGGGGGGGGGGGAGTACGGTAATTAGTGATGAGTTGATGTAATTACCTGTGATGTCTGTAATTTATGTGAGTATGATTTATCCTTCTGTTACCTATACCACTTTATTTAGATATGTACCTCTATTACCTACCTATCACTGATAGGTATCTGATATGTCATTAAGTGTACTCATGGGTCAGATTTTAAATAAGGTGTAGATTGAAAGCCCCTCCATCCTCTCCCAGCATGGAGTTGGTTTGTAACTTTGTACACACTTATAGTTGGTCTAAGTTTGACAGTCATGTTGCTAGCATGTGTACTCTAAAGCTTGCGGCTACATCTTTGGACAGAATGTTTTGGAGTCAAACCAAGTACCACTTTGCCCGGACTTCCCCTATACTTTGTCCAATTCTCGAAATAATTTTGTTTTTGTTTTTTTCTCTCTCTCTCTCCCTCCCTCCCTCTCTCTCCTCTCCCTCTCTTCCTCCCCCCACCTCTCTTTCCCTGTGCCTACGTGTCAATTGTTTCTAAATTAAGAGACAAACGAAACCTGTCTCCCACATTGTCTTGTATTTTTTTGTTTCTTTCTTCTTCTTCTCTCTCTCTCTCTCTCTCTCTCTCTCTCTCTCTCTCTCTCTCTCTCTCTCTCTCTCTCTCTCTCCTTCCCTCCTTCAGATATTTTTCCGTTTTCTCATCTCCCTCCCTCTCTTTATCGTCAGTGACCAGAAAATCAACAGATCTGCTTATTGCATTCATAAACGTTTTCGATTCCACTTGAGTTTTCTCATCTCCCTCCCTCTCTTTATCGTCAGTGACCAGAAAATCAACAGATCTGCTTATTGCATTCATAAACGTTTTCGATTCCATTTGATCTATTGAAAAGTCACTTACTCCAAGTCCTGTATCCCAAAAATCATTCATCGATCCTTATAGAATTTCTGTGTAGTCCAATCAATCTATTGGGCACCACTAGTCGAAGTCACTTACTCCAAGTCCTGTATCCCAAAAATCATTCATCGATCCTTATAGAATTTCTGTGTAGTCAAATCAATCTATTGGGCACCACTAGTCGGAAAATTCTGGGCCTAATTTTATCTAATAAATTATTTTTATACGCGTATAAAATAAAACACTCATTGAGCAGCTTACACTCGTACTCACATACGATTTAAGAGCCGTCCATAGGAGAAGAGAATTCAGCAGTCAGTACGTATATATTTTGCAGCAATTTCCCCCCAATATGTTTTTGCTGATTTCAGTCACGTTTTTCGAGTAACTTTGGCCTTTTATTAATCAATATTATTTAACTTTTTCAGTCTCGATTTTTGCTCTGTTCCGTAGCATACTCGTATTGTGTATAGTCTATAGCGTCAATCGTCCCTTAATTCCCTTGTCCCAATATTATTACCTTGTGAGAATTTCAAATGTATTTCAAACAAATATAGCGCTAGGAAAATATACAT
>NW_007378944.1:6919-77125 GCF_000475195.1 Diaphorina citri | reverse complement strand
TCAGGATAAAATCGGCCCCGGGCGGGAATCGAACCCGCCACCCAGGGCTTACTGTTTCATTTATTTATTTTTTTTTATTTTTTTTAATCATCACATTTTTTATAAATTGTCAAAATTTAATATTTTGTTCTTTCTTTTGCTTTTGTTCACAGGTAAATTGGGGTTTCTGGATGTAAACCTACGGACATTTTGACTGAACCCACCACTTGAGTGAGTTTTACTGACGCCTCCAAATAGGTCCTAAAAAAAACGTTGTTTCATGTTTAACATCATGCTTCGAAAATTTCCTGACCAGATTTCACAAGGAGGTTTGATTAATTATGCAGTTAACCCCTTGCAGTACTTACAATGAAATAATAAAATAACACACGAAATAAATCCACTTGTAATTTTCACATGCTTATGTTTTGCATGAAAGACGCTAAAGGCTCGGTCACACAGAACGCGGCCAAGAGAGTGCGATCTAGTTTATTTCTTTCCTTCCTCTAGTGCAGGCGTTATTAAATTTTTTTTCTTTATGTTGAGGTTGAAAGAAAAACACTACCTAGGTTTTTTTTTAACAAAATTATCCAATATCACACAAAATACTCTCAGGCCGCCGCGACCTCTATAACATTTTACAACTCTTCTAATAGGCCGCGCGGCCTACCCCGTCCGCGCGGCCAGATCGCTCTAATGTGGTATGTACAATTTTATTTATTTACGTACCTAGATTACAGAGTTCGCTGCGGCCATTCTTTGTGACCGGTCCTTAAAGGTCTAATTCACACTCAGCAGAGGGAACGAAGAATAGGGAGAAAGGGGAAGAGAATTAAGGGAGGAAAAAGAAAGGGAGGAAGGAGGGATGAAAGGGTAAAATGAGGAGGTAATGTAATTATAAAATTTTCTATCTAATTAAACATATTGTTCTCGAGGCAATTTTTCCCCCGTTATAAATAAACAGAGGCTGGTGGTGTTCTGGTGGTTGCATTTCTGAAGAATTTTAAATGAAGGGGTTTTTATTCGTAGTAGGAAGAAAAATTTATAATCAGAAATTAAACTAACAAAATAAATCTTCTTCTTCTTCTTCTTCTTCTTCTTCTTCTTCTTCTTCTTCTTCTTCTTCTTCGCCTATTCCCGTGTTCAGACGGGGTCGGCGTTTTTCGTCAGCCTCTCAATCAGCCCTAGCTAGGATAATTGCTTTGGGCTGACATTTGGTTTGGGCTACAAATTTTACGAGTGGATGCCCTTTGCATTCAACCTTTGCTATCTCTTTAGCAAGGGGAATTTCAGGCTGCGGTATATTCCTGTTTAATGTCCCCAACTGCTATTGTCTATTGCTTTTTCCCCCTCTACAAGTTCATTTTCCCTTCCCTCGTTCTCCCTTTCTTTAAAACAATTTTCTCTCGAGAAAACCTCTTTGATCTTACACAAATTCTTTTTCTTCCTATACACTCTACATTAGGGTACATATTTATGTATAGTCTCTCTATATAGGGTGGCCCAG
Organism: Diaphorina citri; assembly: GCF_000475195.1. Lineage (NCBI taxonomy): Eukaryota > Metazoa > Arthropoda > Insecta > Hemiptera > Psyllidae > Diaphorina > Diaphorina citri. Next base: position 75,639 of record NW_007378944.1, on the reverse strand, counting down.
AAAAATATTGCTGCAGATTCCACCCCAAGTTTGGCCAAAAAAGTCCGAAAAAACCTTTTTCAGGTAAGGTTAAATTTCTATGCATGAAGAATTTTCGGGAAATGCCTCCTTTTGGGTGACACGTCCACTAGGTCAGGAAAGTGTTCTTTACCACCCAACCTTTGGAGGACCATTATTATGTCTGAAATAAATGAAAAAAAAAAAAAATAAATAAAAATGTTCAAGAGCGGTGATTTTGACATCTCCACTAATTTGAACACATTCTGATTAATGTTTTCGAGTTTTGACATCTCCACTAATCTAATCGACAAAATATCCACAAAACCTTTGCTTCAATTCTCGACAAACTTTTCTGTGCCACCCTGTATACTGCTCGCAATATTCCTCGAATCAAATTTTCTCCCAATCCATCCCCTAATTCTTCTTTGTCCCCTAATTCCTCTTCCTCCTCTAGTTCCTTTTCCTCCCCTGATTTCCCTTCTTCCCCTAATTCCTCTTTATCCCAATTCTTTTCTTTATTCTCTCCTAAAACCGATCTCCCTCTCTCCCTTTTTCTTCTTTCCCTTTTATCCCTTATTTGCATTCTTCTCTCCTTCCCACTTATTTTCTCATCATTATTCAATCTTTTTCTTATTACTTTCTTTTTGATTACGAAGGAAAATAAATTCTCCTTTCAATATTTTGTGTAAAATAACTTTCAATCTTGTTTGATCTTTGCCAATGAAGTTCTGGGGAATTTACAATATTTTTCGAATGGACTGTGATAAGAATGAAACAGCTTCCCAGTTACGCAGTATAGCGCATTGTAAAATGAAATACCCATGATAGAGAGAAACCATTAAATAATGTATATTAATTTAATAAACTGCTCTAAATGTAGAGTTGCCAAAAGACACAGCATACAATTAATCTTTCGACATGAAAACAAGGAAAACAAAAACAATAAATTAACGAAGCAGACTACTCGAAAATGTTGGCTCTGATAAAGCAAAGCGGTAAACAATGTTACTTTGGGATAGGAGAGGCGTACCCAAATATTGGCCCGTGGACCTTCTAAAAAATCTAACAAGTGCGCGATCAAAGAGTCTCACATTAGAGAGTTTTTGCACTGCTAACTTACGTGACGTTAACTGAAACGTAAGTAGACTAAAATGCGTTTCTCCAAATGCGCAGACACGTTTTCGTCAAATACCGTTAAAGAGTTTAGTTAACCAAAATTAGCGTGACGCTAATTTTGGTTGGAAAAACTCATGCTTAGTTCGGGTCAGGTACCGCAAAAGGTAATTTGCGTAAGAAGTTGTAATTTTGAAGTTGCAGTGAGGGATAATCGATATTAATTTTGTGGTGTTAAAGTTCAAGGTACCAAGAGAGCTATCCAAAGGGATTCTTGGAAATAATCTATTAAAGGCTGAAAGATAAAAAGTTATTCTGGTAGGAACTCAATCAAAGAGGCAAATGTCTCAAGTTCTCAGAAAGCTCTCCATTGGAAAAGCTTTGATTGTCTTAACAAAGTTTTCAATAACTAAAAGAGAAAACAATAAAGTTTATATTAACTTTTCAAGAAACAACTAGGTAGCGGGTTCGATTCACGCCCGGGGCTGATTTTATCCTGGACGAATAAGGTCCATTTTCTGACGGATAAGGTCCGGCTGGCTTTCTCCTATCCTGTCTTCCTTCTCTCTTCCATTTCGGAACGATAAGACCTTAGCAGTGGTAGTTCCCTCTGCCAAACCTCTAAAAAAAGAAGAAAAAAATCCAAAGAACACATCCTGTCCCACAATTAGGGCAACTGCCTTGGTCGAGAAAATATCACGGGGGTTTAAATAGCAACAGGAGAATGAACACTAAGTATAAACAATTCGTTGTGCCAAAGTACATGGAAAGTAAGTTGAAAGTGAGAGCGAAATTAAATTTGAAAGTAAGTAGACGGGAACAATAAAACTGAAAGAAAAGGGCGAAGAAGAAGCACATGACGGAAGAAAGAAGTGTGTGGGAGTAGAGAATAAAGAAATCGAAAAAGAGGAAGAAAATTCGACATCTAATGCTGGCAACTATACACACGACCAACCTTTGTACAGTTTTGACTGTTTTGAACACAAAGGTCTCGTCCGTAAAGTATTTGAGATTTCTTTTATTGAAAGGATGGAGTTTTTCAAGTATCGGTTTTTGGCTTTTGAGGGAGGCGGTTTAGGATTTCCATCCCAGAATAAGTACCTAAAATAAGGGATTGGACGAAATGTTTCAGGCATTAATAATAAAAATAAATTTGCTGCTATGGAGTTTAGTGTCCACTGTTTTAACCTTTTTTTAGGTTGGCCTTTTAACACCCTGTATATGTCTGGAACATTGTTCTGCTTGACTGTGCAGTCATACTATGGGTTAATAATACCCATAGTATGTGGTCACACTGTCACAGTCCATAGTATGACGTCACTCATATACCATCATAAATTACATACGAGTAAATCATGTTATAGGGAGGATAATGAATTTAGTGTAGGACATTTGGACACTGAAACAGTATCCAGGAGAATATTAACCGCTTTTCAAAAACCACTCTAGTATGTGTCATAAATTAGAATTCGCGTCACGTAACCTCACGTGAGGGCAGTTAGCTATCGTGAACGAAATCACCTACTATATCATGGGAGAACTTTGAACCACATATTTCTGATTCCCTATGAGCTCACGTGACGTGATTGTAGTGTGTTTCTACCTCAAGTCACAAAAATATAGGTAACCAGGTCGCAGTGACATAATAGGTAGTGCTTAAAAATATAGCCGATGGCCCTACTTATACCAATGTATCTTATAGAATATAGACATTATTATGGTACCTATGACTGAAAATGGACCATTAAACAATGTATTTACACAGATAGCTAATTACTGCAAGACTGCTGAGCCCACAGGCTGCAAAAGCTTCTAGTTTTTAGCCTTATTTTTGTGTACGAGTACTTGGCAAGTAGTACTGTCTACCTGAAAATTTAGTACGCAAGTAGTACTGCAGTACGCAAGTAGTACTGTCTACCTGAAAATTTAGTACGCAAGTAGTACTGCAGTACGCAAGTAGTACTGTCTACCTGAAAATTTAGTACGCAAGTAGTACTGCAGTACGCAAGTAGTACTGTCTACCTGAAAATTTAGTACGCAAGTAGTACTGCAGTACGCAAGTAGTACTGTCTACCTGAAAATTTAGTACGCAAGTAGTACTGCAGTACGCAAGTAGTACTGTCTACCTGAAAATTTAGTACGCAAGTAGTACTGCAGTACGCAAGTAGTACTGTCTACCTGAAAATTTAGTACGCAAGTAGTACTGCAGTACGCAAGTAGTACTGTCTACCTGAAAATTTAGTACGCAAGTAGTACTGCAGTACGCAAGTAGTACTGTCTACCTGAAAATTTAGTACGCAAGTAGTACTGCAGTACGCAAGTAGTACTGTCTACCTGAAAATTTAGTACGCAAGTAGTACTGCAGTACGCAAGTAGTACTGTCTACCTGAAAATTTAGTACGCAAGTAGTACTGCAGTACGCAAGTAGTACTGTCTACCTGAAAATTTAGTACGCAAGTAGTACTGCAGTACGCAAGTAGTACTGTCTACCTGAAAATTTAGTACGCAAGTAGTACTGCAGTACGCAAGTAGTAAACACCGGTTCATTCTTTGACGAAAACCTAATTCTTCATTCCATTTTCAATTTCTCTTGTCTTTTCCTCGGAAATTTTTCTCTCTCGGTCTGTTTCACTGACTTCTGGTTTCTTTATCTCTTTCCAACTCTTGTGTCTTTGTCAAAATGTCAAATGATTTGATCTGTTTGTTTTCTGCAGAAAGCTTCACTGCTTTTCATACTCACACTTTGTCTTCAATATTTTGTCAAGTTTACGAGCAAAAGAGTTCACGAAAGATTTTAACTTTTGACTCAGAGATTGCTTCTGTGGGAATTAGAACAATATATTTTCGTTCAACAAATGAGGGTGTGCTGTATAAGAAAACAATACCATAAAAGGGATTTATAAGGGAAGAGACGGGCTAAAAGATGACAATATTGATGTAAGAAAAGGAGACGGGGGAATATGGCAAGAGGCTTACAAGGGTAAAATATTTTCAGAACATGTAGAGAATGGGCTGGAATAATGTCATGTTATATTATCTTGTTTACGCACAGAAACTAACTATAGTTGTGTTTTATCCCAGGAAAGAGCTCACATATAGACCCAATGAAACAAATGGAGAATAAGAATAGAAGAACAAATAAGAAAACAGTAATAATAGGAATACTGAATTTTTAGGAAAATTTATTCAGTGTAGAAGACGGTGGGTTTCATATTGCATACGATCATACGTCTTCATCCTTCATCTATGAATAGAGTCCGTCATTTCCGGACCGATTTTATTCATGGATGACTTTTTATTACAAACTCATACTGAGATTACTTAGTAAGTACCGATCCCCATAGCGAGATGATAAATACTAACGACATGGGTCTGTAACTCTGTATTGCGCGTCTTTTCACACATACTAAGAGTTAGGGATCTATAGAGAATGCTAAAGCTGGCAGAGGACGCAAAAAGAACAAGTTCAATATAACATCAGCTCTACAAATGCACGTTCATAAATAGGGGAAAAAATATTTGAAATTCTTTGGAATCGCCTGCCAGAGGCATACACACAGAAGAAGTATAACGAATCGTTGATAGTTACCGTGCATTAAATATTCCCTCAGAACCATTGGACACATGCCAGGAACCATACAACGAGACCGTACGAATATTTCAGAAGGGAAAATTCCCATTCATTGTCTCCTCCCTGCGTTTTCCCTTTTCATCTTTTTTCCCCCTTGGTCTTCTCCTATGTCCATTTGTCACTTTTTTTCCCTTTGTCGGACACAATATTGTACAATTTATGATCTGAAATATCTAGGTCTGCAGTCAGAATGAGTTCAGGCTCTTTTCCATTTGATTTTTAATTCCCACTATTAGGTTGAAATTAAATGAATTATCGCTGTTCATTCCCGATATCCCACTGTTGGGTTGGAAATAATTAATACTTAATGACATCCTTTGGACCCCTACCTAGTATTAAGATACCTACCAATTAAGTAGAAACTTTTTTGCTGTTTACAATAAAACTAGATCTACTTTCCTTTCCTCTCTACTATTGACTATTGTGATATCAAACCTTCATACAAGCGTCATTTGTCACTTTTTTTCCCTTTGTCGGACACAATATTGTACAATTTATGATCTGAAATATCTAGGTCTGCAGTCAGAATGAGTTCAGACTCTTTCCCATTTGACTTTTAATTCCCACTATTAGGTTGACATTAAATGAATTATCGCTGTTCATTCCCGATTTTCCACTGTTGGGTTGGAAATAATACTTAATGACATCCTTTGGACCCCTACCTAGTATTAAGATACCTACTTACCTACCAATTAAGTAGAAACTTTTTTGCTGTTTACAATAAAACTGGATCTACTTCCCTTTCCTCTCTACTATTGACTATTGTGATATCAAACCTTCATACAAGCGTTTTTCCACTGTAAACAACCACGTTCTATCAAGCGAGCGCCTCAAATCTCATAAGGTACATTTTTTTTTACTAGATTTCCATCCCAGAATAAGTACCTAATAAAATAAGGGGTTGGACGAAATGTTTCAGGCATTAAAAATAATAAATTTGCTGCCATGGAGTTTGGTGTGCACTGTTTTAATCTTTTACGTTTTAGGTTGGGTATACTTTTTTTTCGAGGCCTTTTAACACCCTGTATATGTCTGGAACATTGTTCTGCTTGACTGTGCAATTTAATATTTCTCATAATTATTATGAAATCGGTCAATAATACCCATAGTATGTGGTCACACTGTCACAATCCATAGTATGACGTCACTCACATATGTACCATCATAAATTAAATCATGTTATGGGGAGGATAATGAATTTAGTGTAGGACATTTGGACACTGAAACAGTATCCAGGAGAATATTAACCGCTTTTCAAAAACCACTCAAGTAGGTATGTGTCAAAAATTAGAATTCGCGTCACGTGACCTCACGTGACGTGAGGGCTGTGTAGCTATCGTGAACGAAATCACCTACAATATTTATTATTTCTACCTACTGATGACAGTTCCCCCTACATTTTTGTGTGCAATTTTACTAACTAAATAACATGTGCAATTTTACTGCGCACAACTTACAGTCATAATAAAAATGATTAAAAAAATATCAAGAGGATTTAAATGTAGAATTTACCGACCAGTATTGTTGAAAGAGAAAAGAGGGAGGGGGAGAGATAGAGCTGAAGGATGAGGAATGAGAGAGAGAGAAAGAGAGGTAAAGGATGAGGAGTGAGAGAGAGAGAGTGAGTTGAAGGGTGAGAAAGAGTGAGAGAGATAGATGTGACAGGAAACATAGGGTTTGCAGGCAATGAATGGGTGCATGTAACACAAGTGTATTTAATCAACAGTGACTAAAGTGTTCATAGCGAGAGAGAGAGATTATAGGGAGGATAATGAATTTAGTGTAGGACATTTGGACACTGAAACAGTATCCAGGAGAATATTAACCGCTTTTCAAAAACCACTCTAGTATGTGTCATAAATTAGAATTCGCGTCACGTAACCTCACGTGAGGGCAGTTAGCTATCGTGAACGAAATCACCTACTATATCATGGGAGAACTTTGAACCACATATTTCTGATTCCCTATGAGCTCACGTGACGTGATTGTAGTGTGTTTCTACCTCAAGTCACAAAAATATAGGTAACCAGGTCGCAGTGACATAATAGGTAGTGCTTAAAAATATAGCCGATGGCCTTACTTATACCAATGTATCTTATAGACATTATTATGGTACCTAGGACTGAAAATGGGCCAATAAACAATGTATTTACACAGATACCTAATTACAAGACTGCTGAGCCCACAGGCTGCAAAAGCTTCTAGTTTTTAGCCCTATTTTCTTGTGTACGAGTACTTGTGTTTCAACTGTAGAAACATTGTAACTCCTTGTTCTAATGATAATGTTTATAAAACATAATCTCATCAAAGTACAGTATAGGAATAGGTAGTTCTGTCTTCCTTTTGTCTCGTGGCTTAATACTCTTAATTGGATATAATATGTATGTATTCAGGGCCGACCTTAGAGAAGATTATCTGGTCCTATTCGCTCCTCAAGAGGCCCCCCCCTCCAAGGAAAATGAAACAGGAGAACCCAATTTAGCTAAAACTACACTGAATACTGAGAAAACCCTATTATTGGATAATTTCCCCATTTAGAGTGTTGCAATACCTACTATATTAAAATGTCGAGATTCCTGATTTAGAGTTCCAGAACCCAGTCACTAGATTAGGCTTCTGCCACAAGTTTTTTTTGTGCTGATTTAGAGTTCCAGAACCCAGTCACTAGATTAGGCTTCTGCCACAAGTTTTTTTTTGTGAAAAATTGTTACAAGGAGGTTTCTTTCTTGGAGCTAGCCCGGGCCCCCGGTGAGTCTGTGAGCGACCCTGTATGTATGTATGTATCCTTGAGATTCATGATCATTAGGTCGTTGTCTTTGTCTGAAACTTTGCCCTCCTCCTAGAGTCACATGCTTCAATTTATTTCTGTGTGCGTGTGTGTCAAGAAACTCTCAATCCAAAGATCATTGCCTCTCGCAAAAGATTTTCAGAAAGGCTTGAAAATCTTGACACTGAACTCAAATTTTAGCGTGTATTGGAGATTTGTCTTCATAAATAGTTTGTTCTCTGTAATTTGTTTTGTGTATAACCTCTTTAGCAGTTCAGTCAACTCAAATGAATCGTGTGCGATATGGTAGTTCAGGGAGATTTGTCTTCATAAATAGTTTGTTCTCTGTAATTTGTTTTGTGTATAACCTCTTTAGCAGTTCAGTCAACTCAAATGAATCGTCAAATGAAGAAGTTACGTTATTTCATTAGGTGTGCGATATGGTAGTTCAGATTCTGCTCAGCATTTGAAAAATGTCATCAAATTTGGACCAACCATTTAACAAGCGAGATTCTTAGTTTGGTCAAATAATATGAAATCTGCTTAATATATTATGTACTCATATCCCAAAATTCTTATCCCGGTAGCCCGTACCCGAAACTACTACTCGAATGCATTGGGCATTCGGGCGAAGTGTCAACTCATGAAAGGTAAGAGAACTGTGACACTTACCCAGGATTATATATCCTATAGAATCTGTAGAATAATTCAGTCTAACACACAAGCAAACAACGAGTTAGTTCATATTCTGCTCAGCATTTGAAAAATGTCCAACCATCTAACAAGCGAGATTCTTAGTTTGGTCAAATACTATGAAATCTGCTTAATATGTACTCATATGCCAAGATTCTTATCCCGGTAGCCGGTACCCGAAACTACTCGAATTCATTGGGCATTCGGGCGAAGTGTCAACTCATGAAAGGTAAGAGAACTGTGACATTTACCCAGGATTATATATCCTATAGAATCTGTAGAATAATTCAGTCTAACACACAAGCAAACAACGGGAAACAACAAATACAATAATTCAAAGAGCAGCAGAGGGAGCTGGGACTAACAATGGCAAATACAACAATAACAATTCCAAGAACAATGAAAACAAAAAGGCACAATAAGCCGAACTCCGAACAAAGAAAACTTTGCAGGAATAGGAATTTATTATATCAATAAAAAACTAGCAAAAAAAAGCCCAGAAGTACTAACGATATTTTATTAGACAAAAAAGGAAAGAGAAAAAAACAGATAAAACATTTTTTCTGTAATAAACAAAAAAGGTGGGTAGAATGAAATTCTCGGGAAAAATGAAGATAATAGATAAATATAAAATATGTGTCTGGCATGATTTTTCAAGATCATACTGGGTTCTTGGGCCCGACTTGGTAAAGGCACTCACTGGTAAGGCCAACACCCGACATTGAACCCACAACCGAGGGAGAGCCTTAAGAGTAACATGTTTTAAACTTGGATATTGATCTCTAAATAAATTAGAAACGAGATACAAGCAAATACCTACACCCCTTTGAGTTTCCTCAGTAAAATCAAGGTCACAAAGAGTGGGTTGATAACACATCATGTCAAAGATAACACACTAAATAAATTGTTAACAATCCCACGTGTAATGAGAAAGACGAGAAATACTGACTTTAGCCAAATTTCGATCTGAGAAAATAATTCCTAGGTAAGCGAAAACCTGTCTGGAAAGTTTGAATGACAAATAAGAAATCTTTCCTTGCACATTGCATACACAACTTAGTTTTCGGGCGACCATACAATTTTTCTACTTTTCTTCCTCTGCAATTTTTCGTTCCTTCTTCCTAATATTAGCCAATTTTCTTCTCTATTTTTTTCGCAAGAAGTAAATGTACCTTGAAATTTTAATCCTATTTTCCAGTTCTCAAAACGTCTGATCACTTTTTAATGATGGTCATTTCCGACTCCCCCGTCTTTCTTTTCAGGTATACAAATAAAAGGATGGAAATCCCCATTATTCTCGTGCATCTTGGTTTTCTTTTCGCTGTTGTGGTTATTTTCTTGTGTTAGTTTTGGATTACCCTTGCAGTTTTTTTTATTCTTCCTTTTCCACATTTTTCCTTCGATTTTAGGTATGTTTTATGCTTTATCTTTTCATAACCATTCATAAACCAACTTATAATAAAGCTGCAGGTATCTAGCTGCGTAGCTCGAATGGAGTCCTACACCCCTTTGAGTTTCCTCAGTAAAATCAAGGTCACAAAGAGTGGGTTGATAACACATCATGTCAAAGATAACACACTAAATAAGTTGTTAACAATCCCACGTGTAATGAGAAAGACGAGAAATACTGACTTTAGCCAACTTTCGATCTGAGAAAATAATTCCTAGGTAAGCGAAAACCTGTCTGGAAAGATCACTTTCTCATTAATTCATCTCTCGCTCATTTAATTTCCCTATTTTGTAACTTCTGATTTCATGTCTTCATGTTCTCTCTCTTTCTTATTTATTTTCTCTATCTTGTAACTTTTGATTTCATGCGCTCTCTCTCTCTCTCTGTCTCTCTATCGTTTAGTTTATAATGTATTTTCTCCAAGACCAAGTCTGTTTCTTTCTGATAACACATTTCCCACGTTTGCAATGAAAGTTGTCTGGCAACAGTGTTCTTTGGATGGTTGTTAAAAACTAGGTTTATGATGTACATATAAGGTACGAGTATGTGTAATACTTATGTGATGTGGCTGATATTAGGGTTATGTTGCGCAACTTATAAGTAAAAATATCTGAGAATTTTCATAATGAATGTAGAAAAATTAAACCTTCACATTGTTTTCATAAAGCAAGCAATGTTTGTGTTTTGTACATAATTATGTTAAAGGATATACAATAAGAACGAAATGAAAAAATACAAAACCACTATCTCGAAAACAACAATGAAATATGAAATGAAAAAATGAAAATCAAGACTACATAATTAGAAGAAGTTATGGTCCCTAAAAGTACAGAAGTAATTACAGGGATGATGAAGAATATGTAAAGAATGAAAGAATAAACTTATTATTATTGTTACCTACATAAAAGCCAGTTGTGCGATTTTCTCACTACTTACTGGTACCTATGTAATTAATTAATTATCTAATTATGTATACAGGGTGTTCAACCTCAAAGTGCCCCATAGGAAATTAACCCGTAAAAATCAGTTTTTTGCCCCATAAAAGCCCCCAATGTCAGCTCCCATGGCGTAGTGGTCACTGCGCTCGCCTTGCACGCGGGAGACCCGTGTTCGATTCCCGGCGGGGTCAAGAAATTTGTATAATGCAAATGTTTGATTCCGTGACTGGCCGTTACGGGGCCCACTCAGCCTCGTGTGGAAAATGAGTAGCTATGTAATATAAATGCGCATAGCGACCGGTGCCAGCATGGTAGGTAATTGGGAGCTGGATTATTGCGATATATGTATTTGGAAAAATCCTACAATGCTGCAGTGAGCACCAAAGTTGTGATATAGTAACACAAAGAAAGACATATATTTATTTATTTATTTATTTGGGTGTTCTTCAACCCTAATTTGTACAATATCTCTAACTCTAACCCTTAAATCGGTATAGCTGAAAACCGCCAAAGAAACATTCAAAATACCGCCAAGCGTTGCACCGATTTTAACCACAAGTTCGTGTCTCATCCTTGTCACATTTGACAGCTACACACCAAATTTCAAGTCTCGAACTTGGATTATTGCGATATATGTATTTGGAAAAATCCTACAATGCTGCAGTGAGCACCAAAGTTGTGATATAGTAACACAAAGAAAGACATATATTTATTTATTTATTTATTTGGGTGTTCTTCAACCCTAATTTGTACAATATCTCTAACTCTAACCCTTAAATCGGTATAGCTGAAAACCGCCAAAGAAACATTCAAAATACCGCCAAGCGTTGCACCGATTTTAACCACAAGTTCGTGTCTCACCCTTGTCACATTTGACAGCTACACACCAAATTTCAAGTCTCGAACGTTTACCGTTCTCGAGATATTTTGTTTACAGACAGACACACACGGACCAATGCAATGGCTGAAACTTTGGATTTAGGCTCTAGGGACCTCAAAACGTGTTTTGGCACTAAGAACTCACCATCGAAAATTTGACCCGATTACATTACTTTCCTTCCTATAGGATAAGGAAAGTAAAACTCATTGTAGGGGAGAAAGAAAGAGAGAAATGGCACGACTTGCCTTCTCAATGGTGAAATAAAACAAGAGCAACATTGGCGACAGAAATGTATGCCGAGTACCTGCCTTGAATAATTCATGCACTGCGAGATGTAACGTTAAGCATCAGTGAAGGAATTCGAAATAAAAATAAAAAAATAAGAAAAGTAAAAAAATTAGCATGAAAGTAAAAAGATGAGAAAATAAGTCTCTACAAAGGACAAAGTACGTAAGAAGAATTCTCAATATCCAATTCTTTCGGAAAATAAATAAAATTATCTCAATCGTGAATATTCGATCGTACCTACCTAGGTTGTGTTTTTGTAGTGGTCAATACTCTCACCTGGTAATCAGGAGGGCGCGAGTTCAATACAAGACGAGGCATGAAATGTTATTCTCATTTATTCAAGAATTTGACGACAATAAGAAAAGTAAAAAAATTAGCATGAAAGTAAAAAGATGAGAAAATAAGTCTCTACAAAGGACAAAGTACGTAAGAAGAATTCTCAAATTCCTTCGGAAAATAAGTAAAATTATCTCAATCGTGAATATTCGACCGTACCTGCCTAGGTTGTGTTTTTGTAGTGGTCAATACTCTCACCTGGTAATCAGGAGGGCGCGAGTTCAATACAAGACGAGACATGGTATGTTATTCTTATTTATTCAAGAATTTGACGACATAATACAAAAGCTCTTTTACTTTGAGTGAAAGTTAGCTTAGAGGTTATCTTCCGTTCAAGAGTCAATTATAATTTTATTTTATTATGATTATTATTATTATTATCATCATTATTATTATTTTGGTTAGGCGCTTTAACTGTATGTTAAAACATGTCGTTCGCGCCGTATAATTATTATTATTTAAAAAAAAAAGCCCAATACATGATACGAACATTGGCTTTCAGAGTCCGCATTGGAAAATAATGACAATTTAGAGCATTGTAATAAAAAATTTAATAACACAAAATTCACATTCCGGAATTGACTAGACTGGTGGGCACTCTCCAGGCTCCACAACTTTTTCCCTTATATATCATCTTGTGATCGCCTGATGTTAGTTCTCCTTCCCCTTTCCATCTAACTTCGCTGATTCCCATGATGTCAATGTTGTGTCCCATGATGTCAATGAACCAAAAAGGCAGATATATTTTGCAGAACTTCAAAGAATTATTACAGTTTATTTGTTAAAAGCCGACATGTTTCGGAGGCACTCCCTCCAGGGCATTTTTTTTTTTTTTCAATGAGGCGCTTTAAAGAAGGGTTTTGTCAGCCAAGCTAACTTGGAGTATAGCACGTTTGCCTTGTAAGCGCTAGGTCACTGGTTCGATTAACGCCCGGGAAGGATTTTATCCTTAAACAGATAAGGTTCGTTCTCGGAACGGCTGGCTTCCTCCTCTCTTCGATTATTTTAGCGTGTATTGGAGATTTGTCTTCATAAATAGTTTGTTCTCTGTAATTTGTTTTGTGTATAACCTCTTTAGCAGTTCAGTCAACTCAAATGAATCGTCAAATGAAGAAGTTACGTTATTTCATTAGGTGTGCGATATGGTAGTTCAGATTCTGCTCAGCATTTGAAAAATGTCATCAAATTTGGACCAACCATTTAACAAGCGAGATTCTTAGTTTGGTCAAATAATATGAAATCTGCTTAATATATTATGTACTCATATCCCAAAATTCTTATCCCGGTAGCCCGTACCCGAAACTACTACTCGAATGCATTGGGCATTCGGGCGAAGTGTCAACTCATGAAAGGTAAGAGAACTGTGACATTTACCCAGGATTATATATCCTATAGAATCTGTAGAATAATTCAGTCTAACACACAAGCAAACAACGGGAAACAACAAATACAATAATTCAAAGAGCAGCAGAGGGAGCTGGGACTAACAATGGCAAATACAACAATAACAATTCCAAGAACAATGAAAACAAAAAGGCACAATAAGCCGAACTCCGAACAAAGAAAACTTTGCAGGAATAGGAATTTATTATATCAAAAAAAAACTAGCAAAAAAAAAAAAAAGCCCAGAAGTACTAACGATATTTTATTAGACAAAAAAGGAAAGAGAAAAAAACAGATAAAACATTTTTTCTGTAATAAACAAAAAAGGTGGGTAGAATGAAATTCTCGGGAAAAATGAAGATAATAGATAAATATAAAATATGTGTCTGGCATGATTTTTCAAGATCATACTGGGTTCTTGGGCCCGACTTGGTAAAGGCACTCACTGGTAAGGCCAACACCCGACATTGAACCCACAACCGAGGGAGAGCCTTAAGAGTAACATGTTTTAAACTTGGATATTGATCTCTAAATAAATTAGAAACGAGATACAAGCAAATACCTACACCCCTTTGAGTTTCCTCAGTAAAATCAAGGTCACAAAGAGTGGGTTGATAACACATCATGTCAAAGATAACACACTAAATAAGTTGTTAACAATCCCACGTGTAATGAGAAAGACGAGAAATACTGACTTTAGCCAACTTTCGATCTGAGAAAATAATTCCTAGGTAAGCGAAAACCTGTCTGGAAAGATTGAATGACAAATAAGAAATCTTTCCTTGCACATTGCATACACAACTTAGTTTTCGGGCGACCATACAATTTTTCTACTTTTCTTCCTCTGCAATTTTTCGTTCCTTCTTCCTAATATTAGCCAATTTTCTTCTCTATTTTTTTCGCAAGAAGTAAATGTACCTTGAAATTTTAATCCTATTTTCCAGTTCTCAAAACGTCTGATCACTTTTTAATGATGGTCATTTCCGACTCCCCCGTCTTTCTTTTCAGGTATACAAATAAAAGGATGGAAATCCCTATTATTCTCGTGCATCTTGGTTTTCTTTTCGCTGTTGTGGTTATTTTCTTGTGTTAGTTTTGGATTACCCTTTCAGTTCCTTACACATCTAGGCTTATACAAAATAATAAAAGTCGGAACTCGGGACTAGAACTCACAAACTCAATTAAAACCCACACAAAACTCCACAAGAACCAGGAAAGAAATGCTTAACAAAAAGAAAAGTGAGAAGGGGGCTCACAGGTAAGCACAAGTTACGCCTACAAGCCTACAATGATTTCATTACACCTCTAGGCCTATACAAAATAATGAAAGTCGGAACCAGAACTCACAATCTCAATTAAAATCCACACAAAACTCCACAAGAACCAGGAAAGAAATGCTTAACAAAAAGAAAAGTGAGAAGGAAACGGGCTCACAGGTAAGCACAAGTTAACCAAAGACAAAGAATAATATAATGAAAAAGGCAAATCCCCACCCGACTCTGAGCACACATCAACGAACCTCGGAAGAAAAACTCATTGTAGGGGCGAACAATCTGGTGTGAACATCACACGACTCTCCTTATCCTATTGAATGATGCTTATTTGAAACGATATGGATAAGGACGAGAAAACGGCACTAAAATCCAGAAACCCAACAAATGTCATTTTCTAAAAAGTTCTTTCAAAAGAAAATGCTGTACTCAAGTAGGTGTTAAGGAAAACAAATTAGGTGCTTAAGCTCTTTTTTTCCTATCCTGTCTTCCTTCTCTCTTCGATTTCGGGACGATAAGACCATAGCAGTTAAAGTTCCCTCTGTCAAACCTCTAAAAAAAGAAAAAAACATCCTAAAGGTGTATCGCTTGACGACCGTCAACTATGTGTGGACAGGTGGACACAGCTTGAAAAAATTTATCCTAGCAAGTTGTTATAATTATTATTATTAATTTTTACTCCTTATTCTAGTTCACCCTGTTTATAGTCTGGCTTGTAAGGTTTGAACTGGAGAGATTACAGATTATCCAAGCTGTTGAGAGAGAAACATCACCTGCCCTTAACACCTCCCTCCCTCTTTCTCTCCCTCCTTCGTGTTTGCTCCTTCCATTCCTCCTTCTTTCCTTTTTCTATCTTTCGCTTCCTTTCCTTGCTCCTCTTTTCCAACAGTCTCTAGCCGCCCTCCTTTCTTCCTTCTTTTTCTGTCGTTATTCTTTCCCACCAGTGTCTAACTTTTCCCTGGTAAAAAGACCTTTAATTTGATATATAGGTCGACCAGGTTTGGATAAGTCCTTCTATGGGAACAGACAGACACCGAAGCGAATAGAATAGTCCGTCCCTATACCTTTTATTATTACTATTGTAATTTAATAAAGGAAGGACGGACTAAAAATGGAAAATAACGATAGAAAAAGAAGACAGAAGGAAAAGGAGAAGAAGGAAAGGTTAGACACTGGAGGGAAAGAATAACGACAGAAAAAGAAGGAAGAAAGGAGGGCGGCTAGAGACTGTTGGAAAAGAGGAGCAAGGAAAGGAAGCGAAAGATAGAAAAAGGAAAGAAGGAGGAATGGAAACACGAAAGAGGGAGAGAAAGAGGGAGGGAGGTGTTAAGGGCAGGTGATGTTTCTCTCTCAACAGCTTGGATAATCTGTAATCTCTCCAGTTCAAACCTTACAAGCCAGACTATAAACAGGGTGAACTAGAATAAGGAGTAAAAATAATAATAATTACGTATAACAACTTGCTAGGATAAATTTTTTCAAGCTGTGTCCACCTGTCCACACATAGTTGACGGTCGTCGAGCGATACACCTTTAGGATGTTTGGGACACAGCTTTAGGATTACTTTCAAAACATTGCCAATAGGAACTAATTTCAAATCCTGTCTCAAACATTTGGTTGAGAAGCGATATCTCTGTCAAAGAGTAAAGAGATGGAATTGTCTAGCGCTGCCCCGATTTTTTTACAAGTCGAATGTTGAAATCTCAACAGCTTGGATAATCTGTAATCTCTCCAGTTCAAACCTTACAAGCCAGACTATAAACAGGGTGAACTAGAATAAGGAGTAAAAGTAATAATAATATTATAATAACTTGCTAGGATAATTTTTTTCAAGCTGTGTCCACAACTCCACACATAGTCGACAATGTTTGGGACACAGCTTTAGGATTACTTTCAATTCATTGCCAATAGGAACTAATTTACGAGTACCTAGACAAATCCTGTCTCAAACATTTGGTTGAGAAGCGATTTCTCTGTCAAAGAGTAAAGAGATGGAATTGTCTAGCGCTGCCCCGATTTTTTTACAAGTCGAATGTTGAAGACAAACATACCTAGTGGTTTTTTCTTGCTACACCTTGTATGTATTATTATTCCCAGATATTATTGCTACCATTATTATTTATTCTGATTACGAAAATGTAAAACTCTCTAGACTAGAGATAGCAGGAGTGGGGGATGAAAAGAGACAGATGGTTTATTATTATTCCCAGATATTATTGCTACCATTATTATTTATTCTGATTACGAAAATGTAAAACTCTCTAGACTAGAGATAGCAGGAGTTGGGGATGAAAAGAGACAGATGGTCCTCTTTCTCTGTTACTACCTGCTCCATCATAGAGCAAATAACCTTTTTCTAATTCCCAACACTCTTCCACTAACAACTCCTCCCTCTAATACCTTCTTCCACTACCTCCTCTCATCCACCTTGATGATATTCTCGGACTAAAAGCCTCTTTCCCGTCCTCTCTACTCCTTATGTTTCGTTCTCTGTTATCTACCAGCTCCATCACAGAGCAAATAACCTTTTTCTAATTCCCAACACTCTTCCACTAACAACTCCTCCCTCTAATACTCTAATACCTTCTTCCACTAACTCCTCTCATCCACCTTGATGATATTTCTCGGACTAAAAGCCTCTTTCCCGTCCTCTCTACTCCTTATGTTTCGGTCTCTGTTATCTACCAGCTCCATCACAGAGCAAATAACCTTTTTCTAATTCCCAACACTCTTCCACTAACAACTCCTCCTATGTTTCGTACTAAAAGCTAAACGTTTCCTGAACCTGACGACCAGTGTAATTAGAATCCAACGTTTGTTTCAAACATAATATACATTACGAGTAGTACATTATAGTACACTACTATAGTATACTAGTACACAGAGATGTGCGAACCGCAAAATGGAAAATGTAAAATGTACATTTACATTGTACATTTACAAAATGTAAAATGTACATTAACCCCGGGTTTGGGGGGTTTTTTTTTTTTTTTTTTTTTTTTACTTTTTGACCTGATGTAGATAAGGTGCCACAAATCAAGGGATGGGTGAGAAATTGAGAACAACCGCAGAGGGAGAGAGGGAGGGAAAGAGTGAGAGGGAGGGAAAGAGTGAGAGGGAGGGAGAGAGAGAGAGGGAGGGAGAAGGAGAGAGAGAGAGAGAAGGAGCTCGATTATGATTGGATTGTTAACCGCAAATTGTAATGTACAGTTGAGAGAGAGCTGCTTATAATAAACTAAATTTATATCTCTTTAATAGAAAGAATTAACAAGAGGGTGGACCATTTGTTAATACCTACTTTCTATTTAAAGGAAACAAAGTCAAAAAGTCACTCACCTCAAATTGGTTTTCTAGAGGCATTTTACATTTTGCATTTCAAATTGGTTTTCAAAAGCATTTTGCACATCTCTGCTAGTACATTAAGTGTAGTATACCTAGGCACTTATCTAGGAACATTTTGCTAATTTTCTACAACTTACAAATTTCCTTGAATTTGTTCAAACTTGAAACCGCGGTCTTGGCAGGATATTGATTTTTTTTTTACTTTGTGACCTGATGTAGATAAGGTGCCACAAATCAAGGGATGGGTGAGAAATTGAGAACAACCGCAGAGAGAGGGAGAGAGAAGGAGAGAGAGAGAGAAGGAGCTCGATTATGATTGGATTGTTAACCGCAAATTGTAATGTACAGTTGAGAGAGAGATGCTTATAATAAACTAAATTTATATCTCTTTAAATAGAAAGACTTAACAAAAGGGTGAACCATTTGTTAATACCTACTTTCTATTTAAAGGAAACAAAGTCAAAAATGTAACACAAACTCTCCTTATCCTATTGAATGATGCTTATTTGGGTGTTCTTCAACCCTAATTTGTACAATATCTCTAACCCTTAAATCGGTATAGCTGAAAACCGCCAAAAAACGGTCGAAAACCGCCAAAGAAACATTCAAAATACCGCCAAGCGTTGCACCGATCTTAACCACAAGTTCGTGTCTCATCCTTGTCACATTTGACAGCTACACACCAAATTTCAAGTCTCGAACTTTTACCGTTCTCGATATATTTTGTTTACAGACAGACACACACGGACCAATGCAATGGCTGAAACTTTGGATTCAGGCTCTGGAGACCTCAAAACGTGTTTTGGCACTAAGAACTCACCATCGAAAATTTGACCCGATTACATTACTTTCCTTCCTAGAGTCAAAAAGTCACTCACCTAAAGTTGGCGCTTGCATAGCAGTGTCCATTATACGAGCACGTTGCTACAGAGCATGACGTCACAGTCGGCACGTCACGTGACTTCACCACGTCATACGTCATATTGAACCCGTACACCCCGAGCAGATTATCCAACGCTCGAACATGATTCGTCTCGAGCCGATCTAACCCGAACTCGATGACCAAATATGGCCGCTCCGTGGTCACGTGTAATTCGGTCATCACGTTCTTATCGTTCGCGCTGAAGATGACACGTTCCGCGTACTTCATGGATTCGTCCTCGTAATACGCGTATTCCTTGATAACCAGACCCGACGTGACGAATAGCTGCGTGAAGTAAACGATAATCACGTCCGCGTCGCCACTGGGAGCCTCGCTTGTATTGGTTGGAGTAACTCTCGACACGTGACGCATGGTGGTGGTGTTTAGTAATCCCATAGGACTGGTAGACTGAGTGGGACTTGTAGACATGGTTTTGATTTTGACTTGCTTCCTACTTGTACCGCGCTTCGTACTATTCGGTCGCCTATGACTGCGGTTCAGTTTGGTTTCATTCATAAGATTTTCTCCCTCCATGGTGACCGAATCAAAGTTCCCATTCACGAATAGCCCTGGGTTTCGCTTCTTCCGATCCCCGATGGGGTCTGGGGTGTTCTCGATGATCCACTTGCATGAGATGGGGACGGAAAATTTGCCCGGGAAATTCGGAGTGACGAGGACACCGAATTTGGACTTGAGTTTGCCACCACATTTGGGTTCGACCGAGTAGCCTAGGGTGGATGTTAGGAGGGAGAAAATGGAAATGAGCAGGACCAGATACTTGTACCCCGATGGGGTCTGGGGTGTTCTCGATGATCCACTTGCATGAGATGGGGACGGAAAATTTGCCCGGGAAATTCGGAGTGACGAGGACTCCGAATTTGGACTTGAGTTTACCACCACATTTGGGTTCGACCGAGTAGCCTAGGGTGGATGTTAGGAGGGAGAGGATGGAAATGAGCAGGACCAGATACTTGTGACCATGCAGCGAATGGATCATGTCCAGTCAAATTGGGAGATAACAAAATTACCTAATGTACTTTGTATTTTATTATTTTAGATAAATTTAATAAAAAGTTATCTATTTACATATTTACTATGTGGTTATATTTTCTACATTGTATTCTGAATAACAAACATAAAATAAATATTGAAATTAGTTCACTTTATTACTACACCACTCTTTGTTAATGGTTTATTTATTGTCAATAAAATAATTATGATGCCGATACAGCAGAGGTACTGCAGGGAAATCGCGGTCAATTACAACTCAAAATATCCCAAGTTGATTAAAAATTCAACGGGTTAATTTTTGTTTATTCGGTTGTTTTAATTTAATTTATACTGATTTATATTTTATACCAGCAAAACAGCAGCATTATTTTAATTCACCGATCAAGTTACTTAATACTGGGCGTCTTATGACAGCCTCACAGCCACTCACGCTCAGACCACCTGACGATCGGAACATGTGTAGCGGAAAAAGCTTGCAACATGAGACCTAGGTCTCTCAGACGATCTGACAGACCTCGGTCTGAATCTTTTTCCGCCAAACACATGCCGACGGTTTGACAGACCGCTGTGCTTGAGTCGCTGGCTTATTCTTGGGTGTCTGGCCCAACTCCCTTGTCCCTTTGAGCATCTATCTTCCATATTCCATATCATAGTTTCTAATCCACCGAGGCGAGGAAAGAAATCCATACGAAACGACAGTATTATCTGCTTATTTTGAAAACGAGATGTGGATAAGGACGAGAAAACGGCACTAAAATCCAGAAACCCAACAAATGTCATTTTCTAAAAAGTTCTTTCAAAAGAAAATACTGTACTCAAGTAGGTGCTAAGCAAGACAAGTTAGGTGCTTAAGCTCTTCGAAAATAAAACCTACGTAGGTAGGTACACCTACTTAAATACCTGCTAAGAGAAGCTATACTATTATATTGCTAACTGGGAAATGGGGTATAACAGAAAAATGAAAACTGTAAGTTTTTACCTTCCCAAAGACCTCGAAAAACTCAGGAATATTGCGGTCTATATTAGGCATACATATTAAAAAGCCGAAACTTTTTTAATCTCCATACCATAACAACCGCATGTAAAAGTCGTCTCGTACTTCAAAGATTTCCACTTTTCTACAAACAGGATTCTCAAAGAGTTTAGCTACATAGGTAGGTATTCCGTTTCCGAAAAAGTGGGTTTTTAAGGGAACAAAATTCACAAGAGATGGAGGATGGTAAATAAGAAATGGGTGGGAGAGAAAACTAATTGAATCTCCGTTTCGAAGGAGCGAGCTTACAAACCACAAAGTTCCGACCTGGAAAATCCTCAAAACCTACAAGTACCTAACGTCTTTGAGAGGGTTTTCTTTTAATTTTCAACCTGCATTCGATACATAACCTATGTAGTAAATCTCTATAGGAAGCAAGTTTGAGATTTTCTTTAACTTTATCCTTCTGTTTGCTTTATCCTTTTGTGTTCAATTTTCTTCCTAACCTCGCTTCATCTCTGGCTATGTGATGCAATTCGGTGCTTGCTATTGAAGTGCACTCAACCTTATGAGGATTAGTTAGTAGTTGGAGTACCTATAGCCTTTAGAGGTGAGTAACAATGGTACCAGGATTACACGTGGCAAACGAAATTAGCACAGTATCCTAACCTCGCTTCATCTCTGGCTATGTGATGCAATTCGGTGCTTGCTATTGAAGTGCACTCAACCTTATGAGGATTAGTTAGTAGTTAGAGTACCTATAGCCTTTAGAGGTGAATAACAATGGTACCAGGATTACACGTGGAAAACGAAATTAGCACAGTATATACATAAATTAGTAAGTTGGTCCTCATAATACACGGGTACCCACCAAAGTATGGATATTTGGATATACCTTTGGAATAACACAAGAGTAAATAAATTTAGTGCACGAGTGCTTCGGAAAAACGAGGTAATACCTTCCTAATTCCTTATATGTAAGTAAATATGTTTGTTTTATTTTTTACATTTTACTGAAGCTGCATTAAAAGTAGAACCGCAAGGTTTTGAATTACCCCTTAAGCCATTAACCCATTTATTTATCCCACACAAGGAATATTTACCGTACACAAGGAGAAAGAAGGGGGGGAGAGAATAGGACATGAAGAAAGGAATGGATCAGGAAATAGATGGGGGGAGGGAAGGAGAGAGAGAGAGAGAGAAGGAGGAGGAGAAGGAGAAGAAGAAGGAGGAGGAGAAGGAGTAGTAGTAGAAAGAAGGGGGGGAGAGAATAGGACATGAAGAAAGGAATGGATCAGGAAATAGATGGGGGGAGGGAAGGAGAGAGAGAGAGAGAGAGAAGGAGGAGGAGAAGGAGGAGGAGAAGGAGAAGAAGAAGGAGGAGAAGGAGTAGTAGAAGAAGAAGAAGAAGAAGAAGAAGAAGAAGAAGAAGAAGAAGAAGAAGAAGAAAGGAAAGTATCAAGAAATAGATGGCAAGGAAGAAACATTAAAGAAGGGATTAATGAGAGAAAACTAGTTGGACCTTTCCTACTAAGCTGCCTCATGAAATGTTCACACATTCATTCACTTCAACACTATCCACTATCATTTTTTACAGCATTAGACCATACTCGTACAAGCATTTCTTCATGTTCTTGGAGCACGATTATCTTGGAACCATCGCAAGATTATGCTGGTAATAAAAGCTGAGGACTAATGGTTTGCAAATCAGAGGGAGGGGGAAGAAAATGTGAAAAAAATCCCCCAAAAACCAGTTTTGGATATACCTTTGGAATAACACAAGAGTAAATAAATTTAGTGCACGAGTGCTTCGGAAAAACGAGGTTTACGAGTAATACCTTCCTATTTCTTTATATGTAAGTAAATATATTTGTTTTATTTTTTTACATTTTACTGAAGCTGCATTAAAAGTAGAACCGCAAGGTTTTTAATTACCCCTTAAGCCATTAACCCAGTTATTTACCCCACACAAGGAATATTTACCGTACACAAGAAAAACCGCACGAGATCTTTGCATTACCTTTAAACCAAACCTCTCAAAAAAATTACTGAGAGCTTCAACAAAAGTTTGCAATATTTTCTTCCACTACCTCACTCTCTCTTCCATTTATCTCCAGATTCTCCAGCCGTTTTCCTCTCTCCCTTCCTCCGTCTATCTCTCTTACTTACTTGCACTTCAATTTTTCATATAAAAGTACTCCCTTTATTGTATTTTGAAAATCTGAAATAGATTTCCCTTCTTTTCCCCTGTTTGCCTCACTTTTTCCACTCTTCAAACTAAATATAAGTATAAGACCATTTAAAGTTCGCGTTTCTCTATCTCTTCTATTGTGCCATTTCTCTAACTACTTATCTGCGTTTAAATTTTCTTCCCATCCAACTCGCCCCTTTCTTTCTCCCTCTCTCTCTCTCTCTCCCTCTCTCTCTCCCTCCCTCCTTGAGATCTTTGCATTACCTTTAAACCAAACCTCTCAAAAAAATTACTGAGAGCTTCAACAAAAGTTTGCAATATTTTCTTCCACTACCTCTCCCTCTCTTTTCCATCTATCTCCAGATTCTCCAGCCGTTTTCCTCTCTCCCTTCCTCCGTCTATCTCTCTTACACAAACAAACTACTTGCACTTCAATTTTTCATATAAAAGTACTCCCTTTATTGTATTTTGAAAATCTGAAATAGATTTCCCTTCTTTCTCCTGTTTGCCTCACTTTTTCCACTCTTCAAACTAAATATAAGTAAGACCATTTAAAGTTCGCGTTTCTCTATCTCTTCCATTGTGCCATTTCTCTAACTACTTATCTGCGTTTAAATTTTCTTCCCATCCAACTCGCCCCTTTCTTTCTTTCTCTCTCTCTCCCACCCTCCTTTTCTCTCCTGTAATGTTCCCTATTTTTTATAAAATAAATAAATAATTCAAAGAACACTGTTTTCTCTCTCCCTCTCTCACACACAAACACTTTTTCCGCCCTTCTCTCTCACTGTTCCCTAATCAGGTTTCAATTTTAAATTCAGGGAGCAAGTAATTTATTTCCTGTCCAAGGAAGTAAGTAAATAAGGGAACAGACAGGGAGGGGAAGGGATGAGAGAGGGGAGGGAGAGTGGAAAAGGGAAGGAGATGCAAGGGGGAGAGTGTGAGACAGAAATGGGACAGAGAAATGGACTATTAATTAGACCCATGACAAATTTAATGTCCACATACAGTGTTAAAGTAGTGCCCTAGTCCCGAAGTTGTTTAATTTCTGTTACTAATGTAATTAAAAATTATTATTATTATTATTATTATTATTATTATTATTTTAACATTTATCCTTTAAATGACATGAGTTATACAACCAACGAAACCAGAACAAATCACTAAGCAGCCCAAGACACGTGTTTCGTCCTTATTTGGACTCACTCATTTCAAAAAAAAAAAAAAAAAAAAAACTTTCAGTATCCCGGGGGGGGTACCCTAGATTTTGTTTTTTTTTTTTTTTTTTTTTTGTTCATTCAGTGAACTGTACTGTAAACTTCAATTATGCGACAGAAAAAAAGCTCGTATTTGACCCTGGGCCCCAAAATCGAATTCCCAAAAATCCTGTAGGTATTCACGGAAAGATGATTAACGTTTCAATGGTTATCGCAGAACTAAAGTATCGTATGCAAATCGTAGATACAAAACTAGAATTTCACTTTGTTCAATCCATCTCATTACTTAAAACATATCTATTATCTAAGCTAGAGATTCCAAAATTTCCAGAAATCTACGTTACTCTATCCCTGAAGAATCCTTTACCTCTATTACCTTAGGTATGCTGTCTGAATTTTTACATTAATCTGAACATTTATTAGGTACACGTAAGTTTTAAAATTTAGAACGAAAATCACGTAAAAAAGAAATTTTCGACACACCAGCTGACTTTTTACAGAGACACAAAAAAAGGAAGCTGAAAAGTTTCGATAGATAGCAAAATTTCCAGAAATCTACGTTACTCTATCCCTGAAGAATCCTTTACCTCTATTACCTTAGGTATGCTGTCTGAATTTTTACATTAAACTGAACATTTATTAGGTACACGTAAGTTTTAAAATTTACAACGAAAATCACGTAAAACGAAAAAAGAAATTTTCGACACACCAGCTGACTTTTTACAGAGACACACAAAAAAAGGAAGCTGAAAAGTTCGATAGATAAAATATAGTTTACTTAAATTGTACGGAAAAGTAAAAAGAAAATAGTTTAAATTACAAGTTTAAGAACGGAATTCCATTATAAGTAGTAGGTACTTGGGAAAAAAGTTTAAAATTAATTTTACTTAAATTAAGTGTCCGCCGAGACTGTTGAAAGAAAAAAAAAGGAAATCCCCAACTGAAATATCGTTCAGAGAGAGAGAAAAAGTTACGTGAAAATTGCGACAAAACTAAACTTGTTGAAATTTTCCGCGAGCTTTTTACAGAAAAACCGAAACACATGCGTTACATGAGGAAAGCTCGACCCTAGTGGCAGAAGTCCCTTTGCAAGGAGCAAAATTTTCCATTGAGCAAGGTTTTTTCTCTCTCTCTCTAAATAAGTTAAGTCGGCGTAAGTTTTCGCATTGTGTCTATCACCGAAAAATTGCGAAAAGAAACATAAATAAAATAAACAACTTCGCTTTTTTCTCTCTCTTTTGTGTTTCTTCTTTTTCACGTCCTTCTTCGAAATTCTTATCTCCCCGTCCTCGCCAGTCCCATTTTAAAAACAACAAGTGCTCTGTTGACTTTTCCTTTGTCTCATACCAGTAAAATATGCTTCTTTTTTCTCTCTCTTTTGTGTTTCTTCTTTTTCACGTCCTTCTTCGAAATTCTTATCTCCCCGTCCTCGCCAGTCCCATTTTAAAAACAACAGGTGCTCTGTTGACTTTTCCTTTGTCTCATACCAGTAAAATATGCTTCTTTGGGGGGGAAAATGTCTCTTACGGCCCTTAACTCTTACCTACATATATTCATGGGGACTTATTTTATTTTGTTACTTCTTTTCTTGTTCATACTGGCTTATTATTCTTTAGACTTTAGATAATACCTTGGTGTATGAGGTAAAACACAAACATGCCTTTTAAGGGGTTTGGAGACCTCAACACACAACACTGGGTTGAGATGAATCAGGAAAAAACTCTCAAAACGAATTTTAATTTTTGGAGATCTTAATTGGGGGGAAAATGTCTCTTACGGCCCTTAACTCTTACCTACATATATTCATGGGGACTTATTTTATTTTGTTACTTCTTTTCTTGTTTATACGGGCTTATTTTTCTTTAGGTAAAACACAAACATGCTTTTTAAGGGGTTTGGAGACCTCAAGACACAACACTGGGTTGAGATGAATCAGGAAAAAAAAAACTCTCAAAACGAATTTTAATTTTTGGAGATCTTAAAAAAGGTACACACTACATACATAAGTATAATGAAATGTTTTCTTTTTCTCTTACACCTACTCACATCTAATGAGAGAGAAAGTTAATTAAGAGTAAATATAAGTACTTATACTTACTTACTTCTTATTATTTCTTCTACACAACTTATTTGGAGCTATACTTGGGCAAGTAGGTAGATAGGTAATTAAAGTCAAAGTTAGCTAATAAGTAAAAGTATAATGAGCTAAATAAACAAAGTACTCAAGTACCTACTTGTACAGAAGTTGGTTACCGAAATACGTAATACGTTGGTTGTAGACATAATATGGAGAAAATAAGCTTGAATCATCATGACTAGTCTAGTACTTTAGAGTCTAGTCACTCTAGTAGTCTAGTCCATAAAAACCCGTATTCAAGGACCAAAATCTAAAGTATTCTAAAGCTTACGAAACCCATGTTTCCTCATAAGAACTTTCGCAAATCTGCTTAAAAATCTCATTATCAAAATTCATCCTTAAAGGCCCTTTCCCACATGTGAGTTTCACAAGATTTTTTCCGAATGTCGTGTAGGCAATAATTATTTAAATGAGTGTGTTCCCACTTACAAAAAAAAAAAAAAAAAAAAAAAAACTTTCAGTAATTAAAAAGTTTTTTTTTTCTTCTTTTTTCAAGAGATTTGATAGAGGGAACTGCTAAGGTCTTATCGTTAACGTCCCAAAAGTGAAGAGAGAAGGTCAGGAGAAAGCCAGTCGTTCCGAGAACGAACTTTATCACTTATCAGTTTAGGATAAAATCCGCTTGGGTGGAAATCGAACCCGCGACCTAGCGCTTACTATTTACAAGGCATACGTTCTAACTTCCAAGCTAACTTTAAACTAGGCTGGATACGTTAAATTTGAACGGACAGGTTTGTCGCAGAATCTCAGGTCTACCGGCGCGGCGGGAGTGTTTATGCTATGTTCTGCCGCAATACGCAGATGTGTAAAAAGTACACAGGTTTAGGTGACCATCACTGGACAGAATAAACTAAAAATTTCATTGATTTTACGATGGAACTTTGAAAATCTCCAAATCTAGGTTACCCACACCGGTATCCAAATCTAGGTTACCGGTGCGGGTAACCTAGATTTGGATTTTTTTTTTTTTTTTTTTCGTATTCAGTGAACTGTAAACTTCAATTATGCGACAGAAAAAAAGCTCGTATTTGACCCTGGGCCCCAAAATCGAATTCCCAAAAATCCTTTAGGTATTCACGGTAAGATGATTAACGTTTCAATGGTTATCGCAGAACTAAAGTATCGTATGCAAATCGTAGATACAAAACTAGAATTTTACTTTGTTCAATCCATCTCATTATTTAAAACTTAAAACATATCTATTATATCTAACCTAGAGCTTTCCAGAAATCTACGTTATTCTATCCCTGAAGAATCCTTTACCTCTATTACCGTAGGTATATGCTGTCTGAATTTTTACATTAAACTGAACATTTATTAGGTACACGTAAGTTTTAAAATTTACAACGAAAATCACGTAAAACGAAAAAAGAAATTTTCGACACACCAGCTGACTTTTTACAGAGACACACAAAAAAAGGAAGCTGAAAAGTTCGATAGATAAAATATAGTTTACTTAAATTGTACGGAAAAGTAAAAAGAAAATAGTTTAAATTACAAGTTTAAGAACGGAATTCCATTATAAGTAGTAGGTACTTGGGAAAAAAGTTTAAAATTAATTTTACTTAAATTAAGTGTCCGCCGAGACTGTTGAAAGAAAAAAAAAAGGAAATCCCCAACTGAAATATCGTTCAGAGAGAGAAAAAGTTACGTGAAAATTGCGACAAAACTTGTTGAAATTTTCCGCGAGCTTTCTACAGAAAAACCGAAACACATGCGTTACATGAGGAAAGCTCGACCCTAGTGGCAGAAGTCCCTCTGCAAGGAGCAAGATTTTCCATTGAGCAAGGTTTTTTCTCTCTCTCTAAATAAGTTAAGTCGGCGTAAGTTTTCGCATTGTGTCTGCTATCATCGAAAAATTGCGAAAAGAAACATAAATAAAATAAACAACTTCGCTTTTTTCTCTCTCTTTTGTGTTTCTTCTTTTTCACGTCCTTCTTCGAAATTCTTATCTCCCCGTCCTCGCCAGTCCCATTTTAAAAACAACAGGTGCTCTGTTGACTTTTCCTTTGTCTCATACCAGTAAAATATGCTTCTTTGGGGGGGAAAATGTCTCTTACGGCCCTTAACTCTTACCTACATATATTCATGGGGACTTATTTTATTTTGTTACTTCTTTTCTTGTTTATACGGGCTTATTTTTCTTTAGGTAAAACACAAACATGCTTTTTAAGGGGTTTGGAGACCTCAAGACACAACACTGGGTTGAGATGAATCAGGAAAAAAAAAACTCTCAAAACGAATTTTAATTTTTGGAGATCTTAAAAAAGGTACACACTACATACATAAGTATAATGAAATGTTTTCTTTTTCTCTTACACCTACTCACATCTAATGAGAGAGAAAGTTAATTAAGAGTAAATATAAGTACTTATACTTACTTACTTCTTATTATTTCTTCTACACAACTTATTTGGAGCTAATACTTGGGCAAGTAGGTAGATAAGTACTTAAAGTCAAAGTTAGCTAATAAGTAAAAGTATAATGAGCTAAATAACCGAAGTACTCAAGTACCTACTTGTAAGATTTTTGGTGGTAGGTGGTTTATCATTTTAGCTTCTGTTAGGGGGGGGGGGGGGGGGGTCAGAAATAGGAAACATAGAAGGTAAGTGGCAAGTTATCTTATCATGTAGGTACCTACATTATAAGATAACTACTGTTGAAGTAACCACCTACTTAAATAATGTTGTCTACAGTGCAGATGCATGTAAAACATTTAGCAACATGGAGATATGTGAACCTTAACTCAAGATGAACACTTTTAGGCTGATCATGAATGATCAACATTGATCCTATACCTAACCATTTTCATTTACTATTGTATATATTATCTAGGTGCTCCTTCTTTTTAAATAGGTAATTATGTAACTGTCACTGCAAAGAATCCTCAACCCAAGTTCAACCCTGAACTTCAAGTTTTTCATCATGTGGTTAACCCAGGGCAAATTTTACAATCTGGCCAGGACAACTGTTTGCATACACTTGTATGAGTCCATTATAATGAAATTACTTAGTCAGTTCTATGTCTTATTTCTTCTATGTAGGTACATTACAGTGCAACAAGTTTTTCATGTTCCAATTCAGTTTCTGGAATTGGGCCCTGCCCTGACATTATTCTGATAGTGGCAGTACTTATAAAATTTGGCTAAATGATCAACCCTTGGATCCTTGAAGGTGTAACCTACCTAACCAGCAAAATTGCTAGTGATTTTTCTCCCAGATGAACTTCAGGCTGCAAGTTCCAAAGGATTTTATAGGAGTACTTTATACATAAAGGGGTTTATGGGGGTTGTACAAAACAATACACTTTTTAGTCTCATTTGAGTAGGATAAACAAGGTATTCTATTCTTGAAAGTAAATGTTGTTTCACTGATCCATCCTTGAAGGTGTAAACTTGGTATCCAGCTTTTGTACCTACCTAAGTACCTAAGTACACATGTTTCGTGTTCAAACTGTTTTAAAAGGAATTTATGAGGAAAACTTACCTGTTTTTGAAGGCAGGTAGTTGCTGTCTTGCTGTGAAAGTCTCACCTCTTTCTCTGTTAGAAATAACACACGAAATTTTACTGTCAAAGACTTTCTTTTGACGTTTTTACGGCTCTTTCTTAGACAGGTTTTGTTGTTGAGTTTCCACTTTCCAAGTTTCCATGCTCCAACCTCCAAGATTTCCCGTTCTCCACTTCTCCTCTTTCGAATTTTCGGGAACCGGAAAAATGACAAATTTCAAAAAATACCGCCATATTATCTTTTGATAACAAATACCGTTAGGACGCGTTCACACGAGCGACGAAATCTGTTTCCAGTTTCCACGGACGTCGGGTACCTTGGGAACCCCTGAAAAAAGTTGTCGGAATCTTTGGCGAGGTTCACAGTGGTGTTCAAACCGAAGCGCCAAAATTCAAATTTAAATATTTTTTCCAGATTCCAGTTTGTTGGTCGAGTGGAAGTGGTTGTTATCCTATCTTATCTTATCTTTTTAACTTATTTTCTTGAGCATCCGTGGTCTCCATGAGGTGTTGGATGTACTGCTTCTCGTACTGCTATCGGAGACCGAAGTTGAGCAACGTAGAGCATGTTTGGTACTTGGATTGATGACCACAAGATTGCTGATTCCTTCAATGTCCATTCCCTCTGATGTCGGATGAGATCAATGTGAGTTAAACCTTTGTTTTTAGATGTCCAAAGACGTTGAAAGTGATGTAAAACCCTAGCATATAATTCACATATTGTGAAGTTTATGAAAAGAGAACAAGAGTTACTAAAGTGATGTAAAACCCTAGCATATAATTCACATATTGTGAAGTTTATGAAAAGAGAACAAGAGTTACAGAAAAGGTGGGATTTTAATTTAGGTAAGTAGATATCTCTACTTTCTTGAGTTGGTAAAAGGAAAACACTTTCCAATTTTATTTGGCTGAAATAAAACACATCCATCACACTTGTTTCTACAAAAAGTAAAGTAATCAATATTTGTTATTTATGTGAGTAGACTTGATTAACTTTAACAATGGCAACATCATTTACTCCAAATCTTTGGTCTGAAAAAAAAAAGTGGATAATAAACAATAATATATACTACTAACTAGTGTCTTTGTCCAAGGCCACACTATGAGCTAAACTCAAAGTTTACTCCATCTAAATTGATTCTGTTTGAACCAGATGAGTTATTCCATGGATTAGCTTCAACCCTCATAGACCAAGAACTGAATCAATGAGGACATGCTAGAAAGTAGGACAGAAATAACTGTCTGAAGATTTTTTGGGTGATATACTCTCTGTGGTCTCAAAAGCTGCTACAGCTAGTAAACTCACATTATGATTGATTTATTTTTATGACCATTGTGATATACAGAAAATCATGTTCATTTTTCATTTATTTTTCAGACCAAAGATTTGGAAGGAGGGAAAGCAATGTCTAGCACAAATGTAAATATCCCTGCAACTGGTGTTGTACCCATAAGAAGATCTCCTAGAACCACTACTCAGGTATGAATAACATCAACAGTAAAAAATATAATACAAAAAATATTAAATGAATAAATATTTTATCCTGTATTCTATTCTTTGTCTTCAATGTCTAACACAAATGTAAAAATCCCTGCAACTGGTGTTGTACCCATAAGAAGATCTCCTAGAACCACTACTCAGGTATGCATAACATCAACAGTAAAAAATATAATACAAAAAATATTAAATGAATAAATATTTTATCCTGTATTCTATTCTTTGTCTAACAGTGGTCACTTTTTATTATGTTCTAGGAATCAACATGTTCCTCTGCTTTACAAGCTGCCAAGAGAAGAATGTTGGCTCGTAAGAAACCTAAAAGAAGTCAGGACTACATGCGTGATATGTACTTCAATGTAAAAACCTTGTGTTATCAATTTATCAACCACACCACTGCTTTATAGACACAGTACACCTTATCACGTGTCTGTTATCTTATCATTTGTTTAGACTAAAGTGGATATTAGAGCAGTTATCAGTTGAGACTTTTATTATTAAGAGTCAGAGTTAGATTAGCTATCAGTTTGTGTGAAACTAGCAATTATCTCAATGTGTTGGATTCATTCTTAGTTCTTTTTTTCCCATTACCTACTCAATTTTAAGTGATTTATTAAAAATAAAATCCTAGGTGTGTGGTTTGAGTATGACCGGTAGGAGAGTGGCACAAGGTACTTGGTACTTCTGATGACCAGCACTCAATAACACTTGCAACTTTACACTTTGTTTAGGGTGTGCTAATTTGAACATTTTTCCTTATTCCAGGCCCAACAAAGTAAAGACTTGATAATGAAGCCAGAAATCCTATGATAACTATGCATCCTATTTAAGAACCCGCTGGTCAAAACTTGATGCATATCTTAGACGCAAATCACATGATGATCAAGTGGAAAATCCCAAGCATATGAACTATGACAACATTTCAGGTCTACTGAAAAGGTAGGTAAATTTTGTTTTCTTAGTCGTTTTCACCTATTGTATACTTTTTATTCTTGAAGAGGTTTGATAGAGGGAACTTAACTGCCAAGGTCTCATCATCCCGTTCTGACAATTACGTACTTTTAAGTAATATTTAAGGGTTGAAACAATAGATACCTTAGTGGGCCTTGGTGTTTCCTTGCTTGATGTTACTTAAAGGTTTAAGGGTTTGTAATATTCAAGGGTTGAAACAATACTTTAGTGTTTCTAACTATATCTTTTTATATTATTCCATTTTTTTATCTATGTCTTTACATTTTTTTTTAGTACACAAAGACGGTTTTGGCAAGGAACTTTTGGTATGATCTATATCCTGATGACATTCTGGAAGACATACCTATCACTGAGAGACATACCATGAGAAATGTCATGTACGAGAATAAGCTGATTGGTTTACCTAGGATACGTCAGGTGAGTACTCTCTCTCTCTCTCCCTCCCTCTCCAAGGCCGTATTTAGGGGGCCCCGGCCCCCCCACTCCTTTGAGCTTCATTGTTCTCCTTTACTGTAGGACAAACTCCGAAAATTTGTTGATACGGCCCCCTTTCTCACTCTCTCTCCATCCTTCTTTTTCCTTCTCCCTCTCCTTCTTCCCCTCTCCCTCTATCTGTCTCCCTATTGGTGAGAAAGCCTGGAAGAAAAAGAAGAAAAATCGAATATTTCGTAACTAAAAAAATCTCCATGATTGAGAAAATATTAATGCTATTTTCTTTTGATTATTTTTGGGCTTATAGCTGAAAGTGAGAAATGACTCGTGCGAGGTTCATCCAGACCTGACTGATTTGTTTCGGCGTTGTTATGATTCGTTCTCTGAGGGCTATGAAGATAGGAGACCCTTCGGAATCGGTTCTGGAACAGCGTAAGTTTTCCTTCGGTAATTTCATTGAAAAAAAAAAGATCGGGGAGGGGGAAATGGGGAATCAATGATCTATCCATTCCAGTATTTGGGAGACGGAAGAAGTCCAGATATTTTTTCTGGGCATCCAACGGGGGTTTAAACCTCCCAATCCTATCTCATTGACACAAAAAGCAACCGAAGTACATGGTTGAATTTAAAACTTATCGGACCTTTTTATCTGAAACTCTTCATTCATAAATATACTCATGTACCTACTCGAGCCACCAACCACCAGATCCGAAGTCCAACACAGCGTAAGTTTCCCTTTGATAATTTAATTGAAAAAAAGATGGGGGGGAAACAATGATCTATCCATTCCAGTAGTTGGGAGACGGAACGAGTCCAGATATTTTTTCTGGGCATCCAACGGGGGTTTAAACCTCCCAATCCTTTCAGCACCGTGAGATAGGAGCATTGTAGGTGCAATGCTCCTATCTCACGGTGCACCTATTGGTGCAATGCTCCTATCTCATTGACACTAAAAGCAACCGATGTGCATAGTTGAATTAAAAACTTATCGGACCTTTTTATCTGAATATACTCATGTACCTACTCGAACCACCAACCATCAGATCTGAAGTCCAATGTGTTGGCACCTCAGAAGTTGGTTACCGAAATACGTAATACGTTGGTTGTAGACATAATATGGAGAAAATAAGCTTGAATCATCATGACTCTAGTCTAGTACTTTAGAGTCTAGTCCATAAAAACCCGTATTCAAGGAACAAAATCTAAAGTATTCTAAAGCTCATGAAACCCATGTTTCCTCATAGGAACTTTCGCAAATCTACTTAAAAATCTCATTATCAAAATTCATCCTTAAAGGCCCTTTCCCACATGTGAGTTTCACAAGATTTTTTTCCGAATGTCGTGTAGGCAATGTAATTATTTAAATGAGTGTGTTCCCACTTACCCACGACACGATTTTTTCTTCGGACATCGACAAGCAATACGTTGGTTGTAGACATAATATGGAGAAAATAAGCTTGAATCATCATGACTCTAGTCTAGTACTTTAGAGTCTAGTCCATAAAAATCCGTATTCAAGGACCAAAATCTAAAGTATTCTAAAGCTTACGAAACCCATGTTTCCTCATAAGAACTTTCGCAAATCTACTTGAAAATCTCACTATCAAAATTCATCCTTAAAGGCCCTTTCCCACATGTGAGTTTCACAAGATTTTTTCCGAATGCCGTGTAGGCAATGTAATTATTTAAATGAGTGTGTTCCCACTTACCCACGACACGATTTTTTCTTCGGACATCGACAAGTGGGAACGGGCCTTAACTTTCCCTCTCTTACAGATGGACCTACCCCCGTGACAGTTCAGTCTGGGACAGCGACTACTACACTGGTCAAGTGGGCAGCTACCCTTACTCTGGTTTCTACCAGGACTTGTCAGCTAATCACAATGATTTTCTAGCTCAACTGGATATGCTCAGGAAGGGTGAAGTTCAGGGTTCCGCAAAGATGTTCACCTTTTGAAAAGGGTTCCGCGGGCCAAACTAATTAAGAAACACTGCTCTATACCTAAAGGGGTTTATAGGAGTTAAGACTACTGGGATAAAGGGACTTTTTAGTCTCATTTGAGCAGGATAAACAAGGTTAATTCTATTCTTGAAGGTAAATGTTGTTTCACTGATCCATCCTTGAAGATAAACTTGGTACCTATCCAGCTTTTGGTACCTACCTAAGTACACATGTTTCTTGTTCAAACTGTTTTAAAAGGAATTTATGAGGAAAACTTACCTGTTTTTGAAGGCAGGTAGGTGCTGTCTTGCTGTGAAAGTCTCACCTCTTTCTCTGTTAGAAATAACACACGAAATTTTACTGTCAAAGAATTTCTTTTGACGGCTCTTTCTTAGACAGGTTTTGTTGTTGAGTTTCCACTTTCCAAGTTTCCATGCTCCAAGATTTCCCGTTCTCCTCTTTCGAATTTTCCCGTGACAGTTCAGTCTGGGACAGCGACTACTACACTGGTCAAGTGGGCAGCTACCCTTACTCTGGTTTCTACCAGGACTTGTCAGCCAATCACAATGATTTTCTAGCTCAACTGGATATGCTGAGGAAGGGTGGTTGGATCACCAGAGCCACGAGAGTTGTATTTATCGATTTCAGCATGTACAATGCAAATGTGAATCTTTTCTGCTTTGTCAAGTAAGTGAAAGGTTTGATAGAGAGAGCTGTAACAACGGAGGTCTGATCATCCCGAAAACGAAGAGAGACGGAGTAGAAAAAAGCCAGCCGATCCGAGAACGAACCTTATATATTGAGGATAAGGGGGGCTATAGAACCCGCGATCTAGCCCTACAGTGCTTGCGGATTTTTCGGAAAAATGTTAAAATGACAAATTTCAAAAAATACCGCCATATCTTTTGATAACAAATACCGTTAGGACGCGTTCACACGAGCGACGAAATCTGTTTCCACGGACGTCGGGTATCTTGGGAACCCCTGAAAAAAGTTGTCGGAATCTTTGGCGAGGTTCACAGTGGTGTTTAAACCTAAGCGCGAAAATTCAAATTTAAATATTTTTCCCAGATTCCAGTTTGTTGGTCGGTGGAAGTGGTTATCTTATCTTATCTCTTATCTTTTTAACTTATTTTTATTTTCTTAAGCATCCGTGGTCTCCATGAGGTGTTGGATGTACTGCTTCTCGTACTGCTATCGGAGACCGAAGTTGAGCAACGTAGAGCATGTTTGGTACTTGGATTGATGACCACAAGATTGCTGATTCCTTCAATGTCCATTCCCTCTGATGTTGGATGAGATCAATGTGAGTTAAACCTTTGTTTTTAGATGTCCAAAGAAGTTGAAAGTGATGTAAAACCCTAGCATATAATTCACATATTGTGAAGTTTATGAAAAGAGAACAAGAGTTACAGAAAAGGTGGGATTTTAATGTAAGTATTTATCTCTACTTTCTTGAGTTGGTAAAAGGAAAACACCTTCCAATTTTATTTGGCTGAAATAAAACACATCCATCACACTTGTTTCTACAAAAAGTAAAGTAATCAATATTTGTTATTTATGTGAGTAGACTTGATTAACTTTAACAATGGCAACATCATTTACTTAATTACCTGTGAATAATTGATAATATGCATCAACAATGTGTGGTCAGAAGTAAGTAAGGTTACAGATATTGTAGTTAGAATGATATTGAGCAATTTACTGTTGAAAGTCTGAATAATGCCTTGGATGTTTGGTGGAGCAATAATCAATTTGCTCAGTATTTTAGCTGGAGTTTATTACCCAGATAGCCCACCTTTTGTTTTTATTTATCCTTCTAGACCTCCTCCCATTTAGGTGCTGGGTCAACACGAGAACACCAGAAAGTAACCCGTTGAAATATTTGCAATCGAAAAACGAGTACGAATTTTTGTCTATGGTGGGATTCGAACCCGGACCTTCTGACCTTCTGCATGGCAAGCAAGCGCGTTACCACTGAACCAACCGTGCCCCTGTAGCCCTTCTATTGGACTTTCCGAGCCCCTTTTATGATTAAGTCAGTTCTTCAGTTCGCTAACTAATCTAGTTCAAGCTATTTTTATCAGGATATTTTACATCACTTTATAGCGAAAATATCTGTAGAAGAGTAATTTGTTCTATTTTACACTTCTAGTAACTGGCAAGGTTTTTCTTTCAGGTTAATCCTCGAGTGGCCTCCAGTGGGCGGGATCATTCCATCCTGGGAGATAATCTCACTCAAACTAATCCGCTATTTAACTCTAGTAGACTTTATCCTGCTAGTGTTTGAGATTATCCTGCTCCTATTCCTCATCTATTTTACTGTGGAAGAACTGTACGAGTATCGAAACTTGGGCTTCTATAAATATTTCAACTCGTTTTGGAACTACGTAGATTTGATATTGATTGTGGTAAGTGAAGACTAAAGAGAGGTTTCTTACTCTGCTAGAAATAAGCGTACTTTTCTTTCTAAAGCCCATCACTTGATAAGTCTCTTACCGAAGTTGAGCAACGTAGAGCATGTTTGGTACTTGGATTGATGACCACAAGATTGCTGATTCCTTCAATGTCCATTCCCTCTGATGTTGGATGAGATCAATGTGAGTTAAACCTTTGTTTTTAGATGTCCAAAGAAGTTGAAAGTGATGTAAAACCCTAGCATATAATTCACATATTGTGAAGTTTATGAAAAGAGAACAAGAGTTACAGAAAAGGTGGGATTTTAATGTAAGTATTTATCTCTACTTTCTTGAGTTGGTAAAAGGAAAACACCTTCCAATTTTATTTGGCTGAAATAAAACACATCCATCACACTTATTTCTACAAAAAGTAAAGTAATCAATATTTGTTATTTATGTGAGTAGACTTGATTAACTTTACCAATGGCAATATCATTTACTTAATTACCTTTGAATAATTGATAATATGCATCAACAATGTGTGGTCAGAAGTAAGTAAGGTTACAGATATTGTAGTTAGAATGATGAGCAATTTACTGTTGAAAGTCTGAATAATGCCTTGGATGTTTGGTGGAGCAATAATCAATTTGCTCAGTGTTTTAGCTGGAGTTTATTACCCAGATAGCCCACCTTTTGTTTTTATTTATCCTTCTAAACCTCCCAACCTAAATATTCCAATGTGTTAGGTATTAATCAGGTTGTCCAATGTACAAATCTCTCTAAAGTCTTCTATAATTAATATTCCATATAATTTTACCCATAGCATCACCTGAACATCTACCCAGCCACAGAGAAGAGAACAGACATGATTTCAAATACAGGTTGCATGATGCTGGAGATCAATGTTGCAACAGCACAACAGCTAAGTCTTCCCCAGGAAGAACACTTAGAAATAATTTTTCTCCCTGGAAAAGAACACCACAAAATGACCAAGGACAAAGAAAAGGTGAGCCCAAAAAAACAGGAAACAGTATCTACCACAGTAGTTTATAGTTCACATTGAACACTCACTGGAAACAGCTAGGGTTTAACTTGTGAATAAACCCAGTAAAATCTGTTTACACACTCACACTTCACTTGCTTGTGTTTGTACCCAGTACACTACTAGTAGTATGTGTATCTTGAACCTCTAATCACTCTCCTTGTACATAGTTGATTATTGAAAATCTTGCCAAATTTCATGAAAACTAGCCAGTTATCTCAAGAAATGACATGAAATTGGCAACATTGTTCGTCTTAAGTTAAACTTTCATACATACGACGGTCAGACTTCACTTGCTTGTGTTTGTACCCAGTACATTACTACTAGTATATGTATCTTGAACCTCTAATCACTCCCATTATACATAGGTGATTAATACAACAGTATCTACCACAGTAGTTTATAGTTCACATTGGACACTCACTGGAAACAGAGGGTTTAACTTGTGAATAAGCCCAGTTAAATCTGTTTACACACTCACACTTCACTTGCTTGTGTTTGTACCCAGTACTCTACTAGTAGTATGTGTATCTTGAACCTCTAATCACTCCCATTATACATAGGTGATTAATACATGGTTATTTTTCCATTTCAGAAAAATGGCACACTCGGGAAATGGCAAAAAGCCTGAACAAATCCACTTACTTGGGCATAAGTTTAAGAGAAGCTATTATCTATTTATTTTTTCTACTATGCTTGCTCATAGGTAAGTTTTGTATTCACACAAAATCTTCAACTATTTGTAGTGGATAAGGGTGATTTGTCCCTCTGATAAAGTAGTATTTTTGGGGGAAATTTTTTTGATTCTATAACTATTTTAAATTTTTAAACATTTTCTATCGTAATTTTAATTTGTTTGGTTATTTCAGCTTTTCAAAAAAGTGTTTACCTGAACTTTTTGTGTCCTTTAACTCGATATCTGAATGGATTTATCACCCACAAATCTTGTTTGATTTAGGTTTAACATCACTGTGTAACTGTTCGGGTTTTTTTGTGATCTGATGAGGGTTCAAGGGTTCCAAACTCCATTCGGCGACAAAGCTACTCGCCTCCTCACATCAACCTCTCCCTGAGTAGGGCCGGGAAAAGCCAGCAGCAAGCTAGTGCCGAGGTGATACCTAACCCATCCGGTCCGTATATTAACCACACACAACGTTGCTTAACTTCAATGATCCTTTGGGAACTGATCTATTCAACGTGCTATTGCCACTGGTTGCATCCTGATTAACGTTCATGTTTTCAGATCGGAGGTTTCAGTTCCCTATTTAAACATTTTCTATCGTAATTTTAATTTGTTTGGTTATTTCAGCTTTTCAAAAAAGTGTTTACCTGAACTTTTTGTGTACTTAAACTTAAACACACTTATTGTTACTTACTTTTATTTTTCAGTGGCTTGCTCTATGCTAAACTCATGGATGTATTGGTACAACCATCTCATCACTGATCTTTTCATTCATACTAGTTTTCCTGCTGAATATCTTGTGAATAAGACTTACCCTCGAATTATCACACATCAGGATTTTTGGCAAGTAAGTTATCATTCTTTATGCCTTTAAATTGCAGCCTTGCAAGTACCTAAATCATTCATAAGTCTACCAGAAAAAAATTATTCTCTTGTTTCTTCGTTTTAGATGTACGGATTTGGCGTACGACACAGATCTCATCAGATGTATCTACTTCTGTCTGTTTGTACTTGGCGTTGTCATTTTCGGTGTAAGTTGTTTTTTTTTTATCATCAATTTCTTGAAGATGTTTGATAGAGGAAATCTGTAACAACGGAGGTATTATCGTCCCGAAATCGAAGAGAGGAGGTCTCAGGAACGGAGAAACCAGCCGTTCCGAGAACGAACCTTATCTGTTTAATTTAAAGTTCGCCCCGGGGCGTGAATCGAACTTGCGACCTAATGCTTACAAGGCAGGTTTCAGTAAGTGTCCTGAGACTCCTGAGGTTTAGTGCACCATACACCTCAAGTTTTTTCACTCTGCTTTGAATTTGGAGTACACCAAGCCTGAAGGGCTTTCCTGGGAACTGAACCCCAAACCTTTGATATGCAAGCCTCTGATACTTTTCCTTACAGGGTTTGGTGCTGGCAATTTTACTGGACGCCTATTTGAGTTCAAAATGCTTTACAAGCTGCCAAGAGAAGAATGTTGGCTCGTAAGAAACCTAAAAGAAGTCAGGACTACATGCGTGATATGTACTTCAATGTAAGAACCTTGTGTTATCAATTTATCAACGACACCACTGCTTTATAGACACAGTACACCTTATCACGTGTCTGTTATCTTATCATTTGTTTTGACTAAAGTGGATATTAGAGCAGTTATCAGTTGAGACTTTTATTATTAAGAGTCAGAGTTAGATTACCTATCAGTTTGTGTGAAACTAGCAATTATCTCATTGTGTTGGATTCATTATTAGTTCTTTTTTTCCCCGTTACCTACTCAATATTAAGTGATTTATTAAAAAATAAAAAATAAAATCCTGGGTGTGTGGTTTGAGTATGACCAGTAGGAGAGTGGCACGAGGTACTTTGTACTTCTGATGACCAGCACTCAATAACACTTGCAACTTTACACTTTGTTTAGGGTGTGCTAATTTGAATATTTTTCCTTATTCCAGGCCCAACTAAGTAAAGACTTGATAATGAAGCCTCATCATCCCGAAATCGAAGGGAGAAGGAAGGCAGGATAGGAGAAAGCCAGCCGTTCCAAGAATGAACCTTATCCGTTCAGGATGATCCACCCCGGTCGGCGCTCGAACCCGCGACCTAGCGGTTACAATGCAGACCCGCTGCCCTCTAAGCTAACATCATCCCGAAATCGAAGGGAGAAGGAAGGCAGGATAGGAGAAAGCCAGCCGTTCCAAGAATGAACCTTATCCGTTCAGGATGATCCGCCCCGGTCGGAAATCGAACCCACGACCTAACGGTTACAATGCAGACCCGCTGCCCTCTAAGCTAACTTTAGCTTTGTTCCATTTCACAGGAGCAACTTTACTCAGAGTGATATTTCTCTGTTCACAAGGAAATTTCATCTGGGTCCCAACACTCAACTTGATGAGTCAGGAGTAGAAAATTTGATTTCTAACATAGGTGAGTGAGTGTCTACTTGATGTATTTATTATTTTCAGCCAGCCAGAGTGGCCAACTAAATGTCAGTCCAAAAGGAATCTCACTAGGGCTGATTGAGAGGCTGAAAAAAAAACCAACCTACTTTTTAGGCCTAGGTATGTAGAAAATTGATTGAAAAATAAAAGACATGGTGTATAAACAACATACTTCACATTTTAATTTCTGTTTCAGAAAAGGAAGTGTCCCTCAGAGAAGACATGGCATATTCAGAGAACCACTCTTCAAGAGAGTAAGTTTTTGAAACTAATTTTTATTGTTGTTAAAAAAGAAAAAAAAAAATCAAAAATACATTAGGTAGTGCTTACAACACAGATCAATAAAAAGATGTACTATTTTCTCCACTCAAGTTTACAAAAGCCTTGAAAAGAAAATAATAATAATAATAGCTCACCCACCTAAAGGGGATTTAGCTTAATGTAAATTATCTTCCTATTCCAGATTGGAGCAAAGAGTGAGCTTGATAGAAGACAATATCACCTCCATAGATAGCAAGATAGATGACATCATCTCTAGAATCAGTCACCTTCAGAACAGAATATCCAGACTGGAGTAAAATGTCCAAATGACCAGGACCACACAGGAAAAGGAAGTGTCCCTCAGAGAAGACATGGCATATTCAGAGAACCACTCTTCAAGAGAGTAAGTTTTTGAAACTAATTTTTATTGTTATTAAAAAAGAAAAAAAAATCAAAAATGCATTAGGTAGTGTTTACAACACAGATCAATAAAAGATGTACTATTTTCTCAACTCAAGTTTACAAAAGCCTTGAAAAGAAAATAATAATAATAATAATAGCTCACCCACCTAAAGGGAATTTAGCTTAATGTAAATTATCTTCCTATTCCAGATTGGAGCAAAGAGTAAGCTTGATTGAAGACAATATCACCTCCATAGATAGCAAGATAGATGACATCATCTCTAGAATCAGTCACCTTCAGAACAGAATATCCAGACTGGAGTAAAATGTCCAAATGACCACACAATACTTTGGATATCATTAGATGCACCAAAGTAGATGAAATCTCACTTCTCATTGTAGCTTTGATTTAAGTGTACTTGTAATAAATAATTTTAAAAAAAAAATCCATTGCTGTTGTTTTGACAATTTAATCTTGATCATTATATTTGTCACATTTTATCTAAGGGACAAATTTAACAGAACAGGGTCTATTCCAGCACTTAGTACTTTACATAGACATGAAAAAATATGTCTTGTTCATGCTTGCTATGCAGGGAGTCAAAATTGCCTTTGAGACTTTAGCCCCAGAAACAATTATTTAATTAAATTATTACTTAATATTTTGTCTTGTTCATGCTTGCTATGCAGGGAGTCAAAATTGCCTTTGAGACTTTAGCCCCAGAAACAATTATTTAATTAAATTATTACTTACTTAATATTCCACATTAGGAATAACAATCACAAATAAGTACAAATGAAAATTGAACTTCAACAACATAATACCTCCGTAAAAGTCACACTAAGGTGACAATCTGGTAAGTTACAAGGAACAATGTGACTAGAAACAAAGAAAACTTGTATTTATATGTTAAAACCCATCTTCCTCATACATTCTTTGTGTGCTTCAATGAGGGGCCTGCAGTTTTCTTCTCCATTTTCTATTATGCTGAAACAGATAAGAGTACAAGAGGACTATTTCACAACCTTCTTTTCTATCCTATGTGAATGTTTTTTTATTATTATTAAAAAAGGAAAGTTAACAGTTCACTTCTTTCAAACTGATCCAATGAGTCAGCTCTTGCCTGGTACACTGCTGTGCAGCTAAACTTACACTTAGACCAGCCTAGTTAGCTTAGTTGGTAGTGCATCTGCCTTGTAAGCACTAGGCTGTGGGTTTGATTTCTGCCCGGGGCGGACTTTATCCTGATGGGATAATGTCCGCCCAGGGTAGACTTTATCCTGATGGGATAATGTTTGTTCTTGGAACGGCTGGCTTTCTCCTATCCTGTCTTCCTTCTCTCTTTGACTTCAGGACGATAAGACCATAGCAGTTACAGTTCCCTCTGTCAAACCTCATTAAAAAAAAAAAAAAAAAAAAAAAACCCAGTACTGATGTAATCACGGGGCAAATTCAAAGTTACAAAATCTTATGCAATTGGAGAATTTAATATTTATGTCTGAACTTTTTAGGCAAGTATCTACCTAGCAAAGTCTATGTTATTCTCTTACCATGCATCTCTGACTTTTTTAGTTTCTGGACAAGCACAGCAGGGCTTGAGCTTCTTCTCTGGGTTCACCGCAGACTCAGCTCCTTTAGGGGCTTCAATTGGAAGTGGAGAGGATGATTCTGGACTTGCTGCAGCTGCTGATGCAAAC
The DNA here is from genome assembly GCF_000475195.1 of Diaphorina citri. NCBI lineage: Eukaryota > Metazoa > Arthropoda > Insecta > Hemiptera > Psyllidae > Diaphorina > Diaphorina citri. Next base: position 31,837 of record NW_007378944.1, on the reverse strand, counting down.
ATCATGGTAAAATATTTTGGAGACTTTACAAGCTAGATAAGCTACACACGGAGGTTTGGAAAAGCAAGGATCAAGTCACAAATCAAGAAAAAGAAGCTTTTCACTTTTGAACTTGAAACCAAACTACCAAACCACTAAAATATTTTGGAGACTTTACAAGCTAGATAAGCTACACACGGAGGTTTGGAAAAGCAAGGATCAAGTCACAAATCAAGAAAAAGAAAGTGACTTTTGAACTTGAAAGCTTGAAACCGAACCTCGAACCACAGAAGAAAACAGACAATTTTTTTGAATCTTGCTAGAAAAAAGTGGAATGATAACAGTGTGGGAATTTTTTTCGATTGTGGGATTTTAAACTAAAGAGGGATTTTGGCTGTGTTTATGAACAGGGCTGAGATGAGCTCGGACGAGGTGAGATAGGATATTGTTTCTACAGTTTTGCATTGGAGTGGTAACTTAAGCGAGGATAACGTGGGATTGTTGGGCTTTTTTTCTAACCCTCTGTCCCGGCGGCAATTTTTAAAATTTATTTTATATTTATTTTTGTTTGCTTTGTAATTCGCTTGTTTGTAATATCTAATTTAAATGAAAAGTATAATATAAACGTGCAAACTAGAGATAAAAAGTAAAAAATGAATTCAGATTGTACGCGTTGCGGAAAAAAAAATCAAGATTTCGAATTTCCCGCCAACTTTACAAGTTTACAAGCTCATGAAGGCTCTGTGTTAAGTTACCACATCATTTTCCACTTGCCAAGAACATCTCAGAATGGCATATCTCAGCCCTGTTCATATAACCACGGCCTCGACATTTTTGGATTGGGGTTCGAAATCTATCAGAAATGATTGGTAGGAAGTAGGAACTCTATCTTCTACTAGCTCTTAAACATATTGTACCTCAAAACTCTATTTTGTCTAATTTAGATCGGGCGTCGCGTCGCTTCAAACTCTTGACGTTCGTGCACCTCCCGGCTGAAAATACTGATGTCCCACCTGTTATTTTTGTTACAGATACCAGGTTGCTATCCCCACCGCACAAAGTCAGTCTGATCTACAATGAACTTATGCTGAAGCACGTTAACATCAAAGACCCGTGAGTATAAAGTAGAGAGCTATGGGTGCCACAAAAAGATTGAAATCTTGAAAAGTGTGTCGCGATGGCAACAATTTCGAGAAGCAAAGTTATAAAGTTGTGTTTAAACATAGTTGACCGGCAGTCGATCGACGAAGAAAAACTATGTTATCGAGGCAGTGTGGACGGTGCAGTCGACGTCAATCGATGCAGATCGACGGCCGGTCGACTATGTGTGGACACACCTTAACTGCTAAGGTCTTTAGTGGCGGGAGTTCTATCCTCTATTACTCTATTCGGTGACAAGATACTCGCCTACTCACCCTCACTCAGCCTGAGTGGGGCCGGGAAAAGCCAGCAGCACGCTGTTGCCCAGATTGTAGCGGCTTCAGCTGTAGCCAAATGATGATAATAATAATAACAGTGCTTATTTATACCAAAAAAAAAAAAAAAAAAAAAAAAATCATTGTGTTTAATTCCCCACAATTGGTATTAGTATAATGAGGGCCATCAGCTATTTAAGCTCTATGTCACTGCTACCCTGTTGGATTATTTGTGACTATTTTCCCCACAAAGTTGAAGCTTTCAACTCTGTTATCACAGATTTTTTATTTTTTTATTTTTAGATGTATGACCCTACATTGAAAAATGATCATTTTTCATGGCAATAGTTTTTTTTTTAGTATTTGTTCTAGCCACTTTTCCCTTGTCCCAATTTCAGGTGCAAGGAGTTGGGTTTGGTTCAGAGGTGCAAGTTTATTCAGCCCCGGGAAGCTACCCAGGAAGAAATTCTCAAGAAGCACACAATAGAACAGATAGAGCTCCTGGCGACAACGGAAGGAAGTACAGATGTAGATGCATTGGAACAACTATCCTCTCATTATGATGCCATCTATATTCATCCGGTAAGTTCTGGGGTCTCCATGTAAACTGGAAAAGTAGTCTCATTATGATGCCATCTATATTCATCCGGTAAGTTCTGGGGTCTCCATGTAAACTGGGAAAGTACTGCTTTTCTTCCACCTTCCATGGCTTTTTCTCTAACCCTTTCTTCCTTGCCTTTTCCTGTCTTCAGATGAGGTCGGCACTTTTCGTTGGCCTCTCAATCAGCCCTAGGTGATTGCTTGGGCTGACATTGGGTTTTGTCTATAATTTTTTTATGAGTGAATGTTTTTGATTGGTCCCCCAGCCAGACTTCCCTGTCCCTTGATCAATGGTTTCAAATCAATTACCCTATAAGTACTGGTTGCAAAGTCATGTATGGGCCAGTAACCAATGTTGTTGTTGTAGTAGCAGCAGGTTCACCAAATTACATCATGATGTCTTCACTTTCTGAAACTGGGAGTTTTAGGAATCTTGCAGTGGCTATTGGGTTCCTCCACAAATCCATGGGTGTAAGGGTGGTGGGAATATTATCTATTGCTTACCTTATCTCAGTAACCAATATTATCTATTGCTTGTTTCAGTCATCCTACAAACTCTCTTTACTCTCGGCTGGTTCCACTATTGAGCTAGTGAATAATATTTGCAGAGGAGAAATCAAAAACGGAATGGCAGTCATTCGGTAAGTTGAAATCTTGCAAGACCTAGTGATAGTGACCAAGTAAGGCGAGTAGATAGTTAGTAGTTCAACATTGACTCTTGATTCAAAACTTACTTAATGGTTTTGACAAAATAAAGATACCACCCTAAAAACTTAATAGAAATCTGTAGGCAAAGTCGTGATAGACATTCATGCTAAGCAGTTTGACTGTAAAATAATGGTGCTCTTGGGGTTAGGTGGTAGAGAACGGCTGAGGCTTTAAATTCGTCTAGTAGTTATCTTCATACCTTCCACTCGAGAGACTTATTTTATTCATTTTCTTATTTATTAATCCTATTTTCTTGATGTACCAACCTCAGAGGTACAGCGGTTACCAATCTCAGTTGTGCAGTGGTTAGCGCGTTGGACTTTGGATCTTGAGGTTGGTGGTTTTCGATCCCCTTCTCAATTCTTTTCAACCCTATTTTCTTGATTTTGTTATTAGATATTTATCGACATCCTCTCATTATGATGCCATCTATATTCATCCGGTAAGTTCTGGGGTCTCCATGTAAACTGGGAAAGTACTGCTTTTCTTCCACCTTTCATAGCTTTTTCTCTAACCCTTTCTTCCTTGCCTTTTCCTGTCTTCAGATGAGGTCGGCACTTTTCGTTAGCCTCTCAATCAGCCCTAGGTGATTGCTTGGGCTGACATTGGGTTTTGTCTATAATTTTTTTATGAGTGAATGTTTTTGCCTGGTCCCTCAGCCAGACTTCCCTGTCCCTTGATCAATGGTTTCAAAATTCAAATCAATTACCCTATACTGGTTGCAAAGTCATGTATGGGCCAGTAACCAATATTATCTATTGCTTGTTTCAGTCATCCTACAAACTCTCTTTACTCTCGGCTGGTTCCACTATTGAGCTGGTGGATAACATTTGCAGAGGAGAAATCAAGAACGGAATGGCAGTCATTCGGTAAGTTGAAATCTTGCAAGACCTAGTGATAGTGATCAAGTAAGGCGAGTAGATAGTTAGTTAGTAGTTCAACATTGACTCTTGATTCAAAACTTACTTACTTAATGGTTTTGACAAAATAAAGATACCACTCTAAAAACTGAATAGAAATCTGTAGGCAAAGTCGTGATAGACATTCATGCTTAGCAGTTTGACTGTAAAATAATGGTGCTCTTGGGGTTAGGTGGTAGAGAACGGCTGAGGCTTTAAATTCGTCTAGTAGTTATCTTCATACCTTCCACTCGAGAGACTTATTTTATTCATTTTCTTATTTATTAATCCTATTTTCTTGATGTACCAACCTCAGAGGTACAGCGGTTACCAATCTCAGTTGTGCAGTGGTTAGCGCGTTGGACTTTGGATCTTGAGGTTGGTGGTTTTCGATCCCCTTCTCAATTCTTTTTGACCCTATTTTCTTGATTTTGTTATTAGATATTTATCGATCCTATTTTCTTGTTCAGCCCCCCAGGCCATCACGCCATGAAGAGTGAATATTGTGGCTATTGCTTCTTCAATAACGTGGCCCTAGCTGCTCAACACGCCCTGGATAACACATCTGTATCCAGAGTCCTCATTGTGGACTGGGACGTACATCATGGCCAAGCGACACAGCAAATGTTTTACAATGATAACAGGTAAAAAGGCGGCCACTCAGGAGCGAACTAATTTATTGATCTTGTGTGTAGTAAATTTGATGGATTAACAAACCTTTTAAATTTGATGGTGGCTTACTCCCATTTTTTGGAATAATGACCTAATACAATAGTCAATACCTCCTGCGTTTGTAAACAACAACAAAACAATCCCATTTTTTGTTGACAAATTAGTTTGATCGTGTGTGCTTAAGTCTTATGCAAACTAAGTGAACAACAGGTGCCACGCCCCAAAAACACGCTCAGCAAATCAACAAAAGTAAATTGTAAAAATGGGCTCCAAATAAAGAGATAGTTGGGTCTTATAAGAGCTTATCAGTGTGTGTTGTAAATTCATCATTCATCAAACATTAAACAATCTGCCATCATAACGGGCAGGTCTTATAAAAGAATGGTAAATTGTAGATGGAAGTAGGAAGATCGATCCGAAAATTCGAAGTTGAAATTCAAACCCAGCACTTCCGGATTGAAAGTCAGTGCTTTGACCACTCAGCCACAGAGGTAAGCTGAAGTTTTCCCTTATCATATTTCTCTATTATTTTGTTTTAAACTTTGGTAATACTATGTTATTAAACCCATAAAATAAACGTGACCTTATTTAGACTGCTAGGGTGAAGGGACTTTTTAGTCTCATTCGAGCAGGATAAACAAGATATACCTATTCTATTCTATCTTCTCCCAGGGTTGTCTATTTCTCCATTCATCGTTATGAGCACGGTACGTTCTGGCCAAATCTGCGCGAGTCAGAGTATGACCACATAGGTGAAGGTATAGGCAAAGGCTACAACTTCAACATTCCCCTGAATAAAACTCACATGAAGGATGCGGATTACATGGCTGTGTTTCATCAGGTGTTGCTTCCTATGGTAGCAGAGGTGAGTGTATGAGCCTTCAAGAATTTTTCAACTGGAAAAATGTTAAACTCTTGAGTGGAAGGTAACCACTAGGCGAGGTTAACGCCAGAGGTGTTCTCTACCACCTAACCCTTAGAGCTCCATTATTTTTTTAATTTCTCAAATAAAAGAGGATAAAATTCCATGCCTCGGCTGGGATCGAACCCCACGTCCTCCTGTTTACCAGGCGAGCGTCTTGATCACTACGCCACAGAGACAAAAAAGGTGTTTAGAACGATAACAATTTCAAAAAGTAAAAAGAAAGAAAGGGAATGTTGTGAATTGTGATCAACTATTTCACCAACCTCAGTAGTGTAGTGCTTAGGGTGGTGTAATTCGAACTTGAAGGTTGGTCGTTAGAGTCCAAGAAGTCATGCAATATATCGAACTGAACATTTACATTACGTACTTTACATTGAAATAGGGGACTTTTCTAACGAAATTATGAGTTACAAATGGACTGACAATTAGCTTGGCCAGAAGCATCGTCGAATTGGTCACATTACTATGAAAGCTGATGGACAACACACAATACCCTGGTAGATTCCTTGGGCAATATCATATCTAAGGCCGGCCATTATCAGGTGGACCTGACAGATATGCCGATATGCCTGACAGGTCTACTTGATAGAAACATAATGGGTCAACTCTCAGCTCGACATTTTTGGATTGGGGTTCGAAATCTATCAGAAATGATTGGTAGGAAGTAGGAACTCTATCTTCTACTAGCTCTGTTTTGCCCAAGGAAAAGTGGCAGTGATTTTAGAGGTAAGTTTTGCCTTTTTTATTTCCTACGGATGCCAATGCAATGAAGCAGCTGTCCCGTAGTATATCCCAAACAGATAGATGAGAAAAGAGACAGCTTATTTCTAAGTTAGCACAAGTGAACTTAGAATTAAAGTGGCAATATAGGTAAGTTCAGGATGAAACTTTTTTGATTAAATATCCAACTCTGAAGCTTCTGATTGACATTTTTTTGAATCTTGCTAGAAAAAAGTGGAATGATAACAGTGTGGGAATTTTTTTCGATTGTGGGATTTTAAACTAAAGAGGGATTTTATGTCGTGGGATTTTTTTATTACCTCTGTGGTTCAAACGCGGGAAATTCAAATTTACAAACAAAATGTCAGATGCACTTTTGTGTGCATTTTTTTGCAGTTATTGCAGTTTTATTTTCTTTTGGCAAATTTATTCTTCTTCGTGGTTCAATGGGTATTAAGAAAGGGATTAGCCTTTGATTTTCATCCAATGTATTGAAGTCTTTTTATCCTTTTGAACCTAGGACCTAGATAATTATGTTCTAACATCATCACAGAACAGTCATCTTCATCTTGAGAAGTGTGTGGGTTTTGTATCAAAATGAAGGTAGGTTGGACATAGGATGAGCCTCACCCTCTTTTCTGACACTCAACAGTTTGTCATTTGCTTTTAAACATTCTTAATTAAAATACTTGGTACTGTACTATTGTATTTCATCTCACAGTAGTTTTCCAGAGGCAGGCACCTAGAATTGGCATTATAATGAAATGGGGTTATCCCTTAAAAAAAAAAAAAAGTGGATAATAAACAATAATACCACCTACTTCTAACTAGTGCCTTTGTCCAAGGCCACACTATGAGCTAAACTTAAAGTTTACTCCATCTAAATTGATTCTGTTTGAACCAGATGAGTTATTCCATAGATTAGCTTAATAGACCAAGAACTGAATCAATGAAGACATGCTAGAAAGTAGGACAGAAATAGCTGATTGACAAGAGCGTTATTACTGGACCAATCTTGGACTACACCATTGATTATTCTCTTTCTATCCCATAGGGTGGCTACTGTTTGAAGTCATTGGCGGAAGGGGCTGCTCTCACACTGCGAGCTTTGTTAGATGACCCTTGTCCCAACTTTGAAACTCTTGGAACTCCATCAGAAAGGTTTGTCCTATTACATTAAATGTTTTCTGTGGTCTCAAAAGCTGCTACAGCTAGTAAACTCACATTATGATTGATTTATTTTTATGACCATTGTGATATACAGAAAATCATGTTTATTTTTCAGACCAAAGATTTGGAAGGAGGGAAAGCAATGTCTAGTACTAGCTCTTAAACATATTGTACCTCAAAACTCTATTTTGTCTAATTTAGATCGGGCGTCGCGTCGCTTCAAACTCTTGACGTTCGTACACCTCCCGGCTGAAAATACTGATGTCCCACTGTTATTTTTGTTACAGATACCAGGTTGCTATCCCCACCGCACAAAGTCAGTCTGATCTACAATGAACTTAACTCTATTTTGTCTAATTTAGATCGGGCGTCGCGTCGCTTCAAACTCTTGACGTTCGTGCACCTCCCGGCTGAAAATACTGATGTCCCACCTGTTATTTTTGTTACAGATACCAGGTTGCTATCCCCACCGCACAAAGTCAGTCTGATCTACAATGAACTAAATAATGAAAGTACAGCAGAGTCGAGTAAGAAACAATCTGAGAATAGTACTCCATCGCCTCAAGATGCTAATGATGAGAGTAGAGAAGAGTCGAGTAAGAAACAAAGCCTGGATATGCCCGGCCCTTCGACATCCAGTCAGAGTAGTGCTGAGAAGAAGCAGACATTGAGTGATTACCTAGCTGAAAACGCCAAGGTTTGTGCCTTTTACTTGCACCCTCAAATACCCCAAATAATCGACATTATTTCTTCATATACCTACCTAGTAAAGATTGATTTAATAAAGTGAAAAACTCTCCCAAAAAAGGGCCTCAAAGGAGCCCATTTCCCGTGTTCAGACGGGGTCGGCGTTTTTCGTCAGCCTCTCAATCAGCCCTGGGACGATTGCTTTGAGCTGACATTTGGTTTTGACAAAAAAAACCTCTGCTATTTCTTTAGCAAGGGAAATTCAGGCTGGTATCCTTCCTGTTTAATGTCCCCCAGCCAGACTAAGCTGGTCTACTCCCTGTTTAAAGTCCCTCAGCCAGACTTCAGGCAACCAACATGGTAAGTAACTAAGTTAACTATGGTTTATTATTTCAATCTGAATAATAGTACCCCTCCTCTCCAGGCTCTGGTAAATGAAGAAGGTTTATGGTTCGAGTCCAAGTCAAGTCATAAAATTTATCTAGGTGTAATAATTGAGGATCAATATTTGTGACCAGCATTTAAATATGTTTAACACAATAAATTAAAAATTTCTTGTATTTATTCTTCTCATTTCCATTTTATTTAGGAAACTATCAGCAGTCACAAGGCATACTGGTCCTCTCTGAAATTCCTGGTAGCGTTACCTGAGAATAAACTATTGAGTGACTACGCCCAACTGGATCTACCCATGAGTAAACTCAAACTCACTGAGGATAGTACATCATCCCCTCAAGAAGCTAATAATGAAAGTACAGCAGAGTCGAGTAAGAAACAATCTGAGAATAGTACTCCATCGCCTCAAGATGCTAATGATGAGAGTAGAGAAGAGTCGAGTAAGAAACAAAGCCTGGATATGCCCGGCCCTTCGACATCCAGTCAGAGTAATGCTGAGAAGAAGCAGACATTGAGTGATTACCTAGCTGAAAACGCCAAGGTTTGTGCCTTTTACTTGTACCCTCAAATACCCCAAATAATCGACATCATTTCTTCATATACCTACCCAAGTACCCAGTAAAGATTGATTTAATAAGGTGAAAAACTCTCCCAAAAAAGGGGCCTCAAAGGAGCCCATTTCCCGTGTTCAGACGGGGTCGGCGTTTTTCGTGCGCCTCTCAATAGATCTAGGTCTCAGACGGTCTGATAGATCTAGGTCTCAGACGGTCTGATAGATCTAGGTCTCAGACGGTCTGATAGATCTAGGTCTCAGACGGTCTGATAGATCTAGGTCTCAGACGGTCTGATAGATCTAGGTCTCAGACGGTCTGAGCGTGAGTGTTTGGCATAAGAAAGAGAAGTTTGAATAAGGCCTTGTGTATGGTAATGGTAAGGAAACACGTTAGCAGAGAGTATACTTACTTATGCTAAGGAAGCGCGTTAGCAGAGATTTAGGATAACCTTGTGCCAAAAATGTAGTGAGACTTTTTTAAGGAAAAATTGAATTACTTACAGAATAGGTACAGAATAGGAGGGAGTGCCTCCGAAACATGTCGGCTTTTAACAAATAAACTATTTATTTTTATTTATTTAATATACCTTATTTATACTGTCGGCTAAGACTAAAAAGTCCCATTATGCCAACAGTTTAAAACAGCTATAATAATTCTTTGAAGTTCTGCAAAATATATCTGCCTTTTTGGTTCTCCTTATCAAGAATAGGTACAGTCAAATGGATGACCACTGGGGTTTTCCAGGCCCTACCCAGACTGGGTGACTCTGAGTGAGGTTAAGGTGAGGAGACGGATAGCTCGTCGCCGAATCGAGGGTAAAACCCTCGTACTGAAAATCTTGGCAGTTGCACAGTGTACGTTAAACCTCTTTTGTTTTTCAGAAAGGGATGAGTGATCCAGAATACATCGCTGCGTTTCAGCAAGTTATCCTACCTATTGCCTATCAGTTTAATCCTGAGCTAGTCCTTGTATCTGCTGGCTATGATGCTTGTGTGAATGATCCTTTGGGAGGTACGTACGTACTCGTATATCATTTTAATAGTATAAAAAAAATAACCCAGCCTTGTAAGCGCTGGGTGGCGGGTTCCATTCCCACCCGAGGCGAACTTTATCCTGAACGGATAAGATTCGTTCTCGCAAAGGCTGGCTCTCTCCTGTCCAGTCCTTGTTTCTTCGATTTCGGGACGAGAATAGAATACCTCCATTGTTACAGCTCCCTCTCTCAAATATCTTCATAGCTTGGAGGACACCAACCAAACAAGGAATACTAATTTCAGTGTCTAATTCTCTGGTTTTTTCACTCCCCAGGTTGCAAAGTATCGCCAGAAGCCTACGCACACTTCACTCATTGGCTCAAAGCTCTAGCCCAGGGCCGTATTATTCTAGCCCTGGAGGGGGGCTATAACATCTCCTCTATATCTTATGCTATGACCCTGTGTACTAAGGCACTCCTAGGGGATCCTCTGCCCCTGCTGGAATCAGACCTGGACATTAACTCCAGCGCTGTCACTTCTATCAAGGTAATAATAATAATAAATAATAATAATAGTGTTTATTTATACTGCTCGCATAGGACTGAAAACCCCTTTGCCTTCCTCTCCTTTCTTTCTTTGAAGAAGTTTGATGGAGGGAACTGTAACTCCTAAGGTCTTATCGTTCCGAAATTGAAGAGAGAAGGAAGACAGAATAGGAGAAAGCCAGCCGTTCCGAGAACGAACATTATTCGTTTAGGATAAAATCCGCCCCGGGCGGGAATCGAACCCGCGGCCTAGCGCTTACAAGGCAAATGCGCTACCAACCCAGTTATCTGGGCTGGTGAAATAGAAAAGTTTGCTCAAATACTAGGACGCAAGACTTATATTGCACCAGAGATGGAATAGTTCAAAGTTTTAGAATACTCTTCAAATATGCTCTGTTATTCTTTTCCAGCATTACAGAGACCATTCTGAACTGTATCTACGAGCATCGGCCCTACTGGAACTGTTACAAGTTCCAAGATATCTCCACAGAGGGCGCCCACTCGTCTCCATTGCATATACCTCGCGCTGAGTTCAAATACGAAGGCAACCCCAAGCAAGAAATATATGCTACGCGAGATTGCTATCCCATTCAGAGTCAGGAGTTCGTCAGACTATGTGATGAGAGACTGGACAGTTTAATCGCAAGTAAGTCCGTGTAGTTGTAGTAACCAACCTCAGTGGTGCAGTTGTTAACACGTTGGACTTTGGATCCAGAGGTTGGTGGTTCGAGTCCAAGTGTCCAAGTCATGTCATAAAATTTATATCTAGGTGTAATAATCGGGGAACGACATTTATGATATTCTTAGCACAGTTAAAAATTCCTTTTAAGTTCGTGTAGATGTTGTTAAATGTTAAAGAACTTGACCACTAGGCTGACTAGACCATTCTCCCTATACTGCTTCTCCAAAGACCGTGTAGGCTATCGCGTGCTGCTGTTTTTCCACGGCCCTACTCCTTAACAGGGCTGTTAAGCTAACGGGCTGTTTGAGGCTGGAAAGAAGGTTGGTGAAATACACCATAAGTCATGTGCTAATGCAATTCATCGGATTGTATTGAACATTGCAAACTCGAGCGAGCTCCCACTGCCGACTTGCCGTGCTTTCCGTTTCTTATCCCGGGGGAAGCAGTTCCATATGCTAATCGTTTCATCTGCGCTGGCAGCCGCCACACAGGTTTGGTCAGGGGACAGCACAGCGCTTAGTATTCGTTCCTGATGGATCTTGAGCTCCTCTATGAGATGTAGCCGAGGGTATTCCCACATTTTCAACGAGCAGTCTTGTTTCCCGTGACTGGTGACGAGCTCCCTTCCTTCTCTCTTCAATTTCGGAACGATAAGACCTTAGGAGTTACAGTTCCCTCCATCAAACTTCTTCAAAGAAAGAAAGGAGAGGAAAAAAAAAAAAAACATTTAATGTAATAGGACAAACCTTTCTGATGGAGTTCCAAGAGTTTCAAAGTTGGGACAAGGGTCATCTAACAAAGCTCGCAGTGTGAGAGCAGCCCCTTCCGCCAATGACTTCAAACAGTAGCCACCCTATGGGATAGAAAGAGAATAATCAATGGTGTAGTCCAAGATTGGTCCAGTAATAACGCTCTTGTCAATCAGAAGCTTCAGAGTTGGATATTTAATCAAAAAAGTTTCATCCTGAACTTACCTATATTGCCACTTTAGTTCTAAGTTCACTTGTGCTAACCTAGAATTAAACTGTCTCTTTTCTCATCTATCTGTTTGGGATATACTACGGGACAGCTGCTTCATTGCATTGGCATCCGTAGGAAATAAAAAAGGCAAAACTTACCTCTAAAATCACTGCCACTTTTCCTTGGGCAAAACCAGTCAAGCTGTTTAACAAATGAGCATAGCACGCTGGAGTGATGTCCATTTCTCCCTGGAAGGAACAAAAACAGAGATCAAAAATACCTATTCAACCAAGACGGATAGTAACCAAATAACCCAAAGCGAAACGGATCATCAAGTGATAAGTCCTTACTTAAAAATACGATGGCTTAATATTGTACTTACTTATTTATTCCTTAAATACTTAAATTTAGAGGGGGAAAACATGTATAAACTAAACACTAGAGAAAATATATCAAAGAACCCATTGGACGAACCACAAAAAGAAGCATTTTTAAAAGACAGACCACAGAATATAAGTGCAAAAAAATCCCAAAAGATATAAAGGACCCTTTCTAGAGGAGAAATACCTTTTCATCTGCCAAAGCCGAATCATAACCGGCTGAAATTAGTATTAGGTCGGGCGCGAACTGAAATAAGAAGATAATATGGGAACTAAATAAGATATAAATATAGGTACCTCTAAACATCCAATGGCGGCATCATAGCGAGGTAGGACTAAGATAGAATTAGTTGGGATAGAATTGGTTCCATCCTGTTGAGATTAGACTGACACTTCTCTCTAACTCCACAGCCTGCCTTATTGAACATTTCAACCTAACTTTAATTAGCAAGAATATTATTTATAAGCATGACATTTTTTTAAAAGAGGTTTGATAGAGGGAACTGTCACTGCCAAGGTAAGGTCTTATCGTCTTGAAATCGAAAAGAGTACAAAGACAGGATAGGAGAAAGCCAGTCGTCCCAAGAACAAACCTTATACGTTCAGGATGAAATTCTCGCCGTCCTTTATTGATGGATTAAGGTCCTTACCACTACACCATGGAGGCAGATGTGCAAAGGATTTTCTGTTTTACCTGAGCTCTTAAATTAAGTTATATTTTACCTAGAGGTCTTTTCGCGTCAAGCTGTCGAAAGTCCCATATCTTGACTGTGTTGTTAGAACCGCTGGCAAGGTACCGGCCATTGGGTGACCATTTTAGACCACACACCACATCCCCTTCCCTCGTAATGGCAGTGGGGTAGTCAGAGTGAGTTCTGACGTCGTAGTGAAGGATGTTCCCCCCTATTGTTCCGCAGGAGAGGAGGTTTCCATTCCAACACATGGCGATTACCTGACACGGGAAATAAGATGAAGGAATAGAATATAATATACCTTGTTTATCCTGCTTGAATAGGACTGAAAAGTCCCTTTACCCGAGCCGTCTAAACAGGGTCTTGTTTTAAGGGTTGAATTCTGTTCGACCCACATTAAGATCAAATGGACATACCTTCTTGTTTGTAAGTACATACCTACATATATTTGCGCTAAATCCATGGCACAAAAAAGTATTGGATGACCAATAAACGATGTACGAGAATATATGCTTTGAGAGCCAAAAGGTTAAATAAATGCCTTATTTTCAGAAGCATCGCCAGTTCTGATGGTGCTCTCACCGGCAAAACACGTCCGACAAAATTAAGCAGAAAACCGAACATCCCAGAAACATATTTGATGCTCCGAAAATTCAAGCACAATCCATCCCCTAGTGTCTAACCTGATGCATGTGTGTCCTTAGCTTCTGTATCAACCTTTCTTCCTGTTCATGCCACAGGTCTATATACTCCGTGCATGTATTGGTAACCGCCAGATCAGTCGTGCGCGGTTTCCACGCCACACAACTAATATACGCATTGTCATAGGTGGGATACTCCACCAATAGCTGTGTCTTGTTAGTTTTCGTGTTCCAAGTGTAAACACTAGTGTCTAAAGCGACCGCTAGCGTGTCGTGATATCCCCAGTCTAAACCGGACGTGTAGAAATCATTTATAATGCTCGGGGCTTCCAAGATTCGTTCCGGTTTGGCTTTCACTTTCCGCGGAAGCTTCCCTAACGTTCTCAGGAACTGCGTGGGACTGACGGTCCTTTTCGATTGATTGAGAACCTTTTTCCGGTCAATCTCAAATCCGTGTAGGAGAAACGAAAGATGCCTTCGTTTCTTTTGTTCTCGATAGGAGATGGTCTCATCGTTTGCTTGCTGCGGAACTGCGTGGGACTGACGGTCCTTTTCGATTGATTGAGAACCTTTTTCCGGTCAATCTCAAATCCGTGTAGGAGAAACGAAAGATGTCTTCGTTTCTTTTGTTCCCGATAGGAGATGGTCTCATCATTTGCTTGCTGTAGGAGATAGTGACTACACAGGCTGTCGTAGCTGCTTCTGTCTACTACGTATCTGTCTGTGTTAACCATTTTGGAACGGGAGGATTCTCTTTAACACAGTTTAAGGTGTGGTTTTAAAGAGTTAAACAACAGAGAAACGGCCTCAAAACGTTAGGTACCAGTTCAAATAGTTCGAGGCTTCTTCAAAAAACTTGTGAGTCTGTCTTGACATGGCACTTCTCCTTCCCGTTCATACTGTTCCATAGTCTTACTGTTTGGTCACATATGCCACCTCCTGTTGCCAGGAGCGTTGGCTCCCATGGACACCACGCTATGGCTTTCACCGCGGACAGGTGACATTGGTTGTTCACTGGAATACAAATTGTTTATCCTGCGTGATTAATCCTGCTTAGTAGGACTGGGATTGATTTTTACCCTCGCAGTCTAGATTTTTGAACATTTCAAACAAACTTTATCTAGGCATAAGCATGATTAGTTTTTCCCCCAAGAGGTCTGAACTGTAACTGCTCAAGCGTTATCGTCCCGAAATCGAAGAGAGAAGAAAGACAGGATAGGAAAAAGCCAGCCGTTCCAAGAACAAACCTTATACGTTCAGGATAAAATTCTCGTCGTCCTTTATTGATGGATTAAGCTCCTTACCACTACACCATGGAGGCAGATGTGCAAAGGATTTTCTGTTTACCTGAGTTCTTAAATCAAGTTATATTTTACCTTGAGGTCTTTTCGCGTCAAGCTGTCGAAAGTCCCATATCTTGACCGTGTTGTTAGACCCGCTGGCGAGGTACCGGCCATTGGGTGACCATTTTAGACCACACACCACATCCCCTTCCCTCGTAATGGCAGTGGGGTAGTCAGAGTGAGTTCTGACGTCGTAGTGAAGGATGTTCCCCCCTATTGTTCCGCAGGAGAGGAGGTTTCCATTCCAACACATGGCGATTACCTGACACGGGAAATAAGATGAAGGAATAGAATATAATATACCTTGTTTATCCTGCTTGAATAGGACTGAAAAGTCCCTTTACCCGAGCCGTCTAAACAGGGTCTTGTTTTAAGGGTTGAATTCTGTTCGACCCACATTAAGATCAAATGGACATACCTTCTTGTTTGTAAGTACATACCTACATATATTTGCGCTAAATCCATGGCACAAAAAAGTATTGGATGACCAATAAACGATGTACGAGAATATATGCTTTGAGAGCCAAAAGGTTAAATAAATGCCTTATTTTCAGAAGCATCGCCAGTTCTGATGGTGCTCTATAATAATAATAATAATAATAATAATAATAATAATAATAATAATAATAATAATAATAATAATAATAATAATAATAATAATAATAATAATAATAATAATAATAATAATAATAATAATAATAATAATAATAATAATAATAATAATAATAATAATAATAATAATAATAATAATAATAATAATAATAATAATAATAATAATAATAATAATAATAATAATAATAATAATAATAATAATAATAATAATAATAATAATAATAATAATAATAATAATAATAATAATAATAATAATAATAATAATAATAATAATAATAATAATAATAATAATAATAATAATAATAATAATAATAATAATAATAATAATAATAATAATAATAATAATCTCGCATAGGACTGAAAAGTCCCTTTACTCCAGCAGTAGGCTACTACTATTATTGTGGTCAAATTCTCGAATTATATTAAAATTAAAATTCCATACCTCGGCTGGGATTGAACCCACGCCCTCCTGTTTACCAGGCGAGCGCCTTGACCACTACACCACCGAGGATAACAGAATAGAGATTTTTTTTTCCTTTTGTCATACAACGGGGTGATGGTCTGGGTGAGCAATGTTTAATTGGCTCGTCCTGAACCGCAGTCAACCATCGCATCGTGAGGACTTGTGCTTTTTCTTTAAAAGCAGAGAGAACCCTTTGATGTAATATGATATTTTGTTTTCCAGGGCACATCCAGAACAGCCAAGCAGAGTATCCAGCATATTTGAGAAACACAAAGAGTTTGGCCTTCTGGAGAGGATTCACTTACTCAAGGTAATTTGGCTTATACTTGGGCTTTACTGGGTATCATAGTGGATCAAAAATACTTCCTTATCTTAATTGAAATATGGGTGCGCAATGGCACATTGTTTGGTCAGCTCGGGAATAAACGCGATACTTTTATATGCAAGAATGCAAGCTAGGGAGTAGTGTTGGAAAGGGGCCTTGAGATATCTTCAAATATCTTCATCCTTAATTACCTACGGTATCTCCCCCGAAGACCCCTTTCTAACGCTTCAATACTATTATCTTTATTTTATTTTTAACATTTAATCGTAGACGTTGATTAATATACAAAATGTATCCAAATAATCAATAAAAAATATACTTATTACCACTGGACCAACCGTGCCCCCATTCATTTGTTCTAGTCCCGTGTTGCCACAGATGAAGAGCTAAACCTCGTCCATACGGAGGAACACATTCGGTCTGTTCTCAGTCTGGATGAGCTTTCACCTCGAGAACTGATGAAGAAACAAACCGACTATCAGTCCGTGTATTAAAAAAAAAAAAAAAAAAAAAAAAAACCTCTGCTATTTCTTTAGCAAGGGAAATTCAGGCTGATATCCTTCCTGTTTCTGGTCTACTCCCTGTTTAAAGTCCCTCAGCCAGACTTCAGGTAACCAAAATGGTAAGTAAGTAAGTTAACTATGGTTTATCATTTCAATCTGAATAATCAGTACCCCTCCTCTCCAGGCTCTGGTAAATGAAGAAATGTTCCTAGTAACTCCCCTAGCCGACTGTCCCCACACGCCACTGGTTGCCCCCGTACCTCAGAGCGGCGTAGATGTCAAGGCACCCTGTGTAGATTGTGCGTCAGTGGCGGAGAATTGGGTGTGCTTGATATGCTATCAGGTAAGCTGATTGTACATTATATATAAAAAAACGTGTTCTGAGACTAAAAACTGACCATGGAAAACTTCACCCGATTGCATTACTTTCCTTCGTATAGGATAAGGAAAGTAAATAATAATAATAATAATAAGACAGATTTTTTTCAAGAGGTTTCATAGTTGGAACCACAAGTGCTGAGGTCTTATCGTTCCGGAAGCGAAGAGAGAAGGGAGACAAGATGGGAGAAACCCACACGTTCCGAGAACAAACCTTATCTGTTTAGGTAAAGGGCGGGAATCGAACCGACCTACCGCTTACCGCTTACCACTCCAAGCTAACCAGGCTGGCGAAAATTATTTTTCAAGTGAAAATAAGACAAACGGTAAGTAGGACCTATACTTGTTGTTGTCAAATGTCAAGGGAACGTGACCACTAGGCCATTTTCCCTATACTTAGCAAGTGTATTTTTCTTTTCCCAATAGCTAATCCTATTCTTGTCCATCTTGGGATTATAGGTACGATGCGGACGCTACATAGAGGAGCACAGCATGCTGCACTAGGCCATTTTCCCTATACTTAGCAAGTGTATTTTTCTTTTCCCAATAGCTAATCCTATTCTTGTCCATCTTGGGATTATAGGTACGATGCGGACGCTACATAGAGGAGCACAGCAATGAGTTCTGAGTCAGCACAGAACATCCTCTAGCTCTTAGCTTTGCTGATCTATCTGTGTGGGGTTATGTATGTGAAGCCTATGTCGATAATCATGTAACTCATTGTATGTAATAATTTTTGAGTCTGCTAGAAGTCAGGGATTTGTAGTCAGCACAGAACATCCTCTAGCTCTTAGCTTTGCTGATCTATCTGTATGGTGTTATGTATGTGAAGCCTATGTCGATAATCATGTATGTAATGAGTTCTGAGTCAGCACAGAACATCCTCTAGTGAAAATCTTGGCAGTTGCACAGTGTACGTTAAACCTCTTTTGTTTTTCAGAAAGGGATGAGTGATCCAGAATACATCGCTGCGTTTCAGCAAGTTATCCTACCTATTGCCTATCAGTTTAATCCTGAGCTAGTCCTTGTGTCTGCTGGCTATGATGCTTGTGTGAATGATCCTTTGGGAGGTACGTACGTACTCGTATATCATTTTAATAATATAAAAAAATGACCCAGCCTTGTAAGCGCTAGGTGGCGGGTTCTACCTGATAGTGAGTAGCTGGCCTCTTACCTGTAATTTTATTATGCGTCAGATCCAAGAACCTCAAGTTTCCGCCGCCAAACGCATCATCCTCAACAACACTAATATAATTATGCTGAAAGTACAGCTTGTTAATCAGCGGAAACTCATAGCGCGGTTTGCCCAGGTGGCGAATCGCATTGTAGCTGTAGTCAAACCCTGTGATGAGATCGCACAAGGTCGGGGTAGTTCGGCACAGATCGGACTTGTGGAAGAAGAGGTCTTCCCGGGAACCGAACCCGTGGAGTGAGCAGTCGACCATGATGTCACCATAGTGTTGGTAGAGGTTGGTGGGGACGCTGTTGGGTTTGTAGCAAGACAGGGAGATACTGAGGGACGTGGGGATGAGACTGGTCAACCAGAACACAAGCCACCGGAGTGCTGACCTCCTGGACATGTTGACTGAAACAAAAAAGTGAGCAAAGAAGAAGATAAGATTTGGAACCATTGAGGATTGAGGTCTGCAGTTCATTAAACTGGTTTATGAAGTTCTTTTAATTTTTAAGATATAATACCAAAGCTGGAACCTATGTACATTGCACATGAACGTATGTACATTGTACATGTAGGTACATAGGTAATGTTCCTTGGAAATAAATTTATCGAAGTGCTCCGTTTAGGTAACTCGTTCATATTTTAGGGTTCGAAAACCTTGAAACAATAATTATGTAAATTCCGCGGATGGAACAATATGGAACATTAGTCTACCAAGATACCTACTTGACCGCGCGGACGGATCATTAGTCCAACAAGATAGTACCTGCCTGGCTGCCTCGCTTTCAGCAAAGTGGTTAAGACAATGCTGGTCTGTTAAACACAAAAGTGTGAGTTCGAATACACTTCTGGCTTCTGGCCATAGAACAAAGCTTCCCCTGTTATTTTCCTCGCAAAAATTCGTTACAACGTACGGATGTAAGTTATTGAACCATCATTCAAACTATGAGTAAATATAGGTAATCTGTACAGGTAAATGTAAATAATTAGACATCTCTGAATACCAGACATCCTGAGAGTCTGCTTGCCGGGAATACCAACTGTTCTAGTCAATATAAACAATGCGAATTTCCTCTTTCTATCTTACTGGAAGGAAAGTGGCGGGTAACTTCATCTGAATATGAGGTATCTCCCTCACAGGATGTTCTCAGGGTATTTGAAACAGTAGGTAGGTAGGTAGGTACTTAGAGGTCATTGTTATTACCTTGCTTATTTATGTAGCTACAATATGAGGTAGGTAGACAGTGACAGGTAGGTATATACTTTGGTAGAAGTACTGATGTCTCATTTACTCATTTTACATGTCATCGACAAAAAACTCAGAACATACATTTTTCATATAAATGGTATACCCACCCGTATAAGCAGAGCTTGTGCCACGGATGGGGAAACCTCTATCTAACCTCTTGAATTATTTTCATACACAATAAAGCCCACTCGAATCCGAGGCTTAGTTGTAGGGGCAAACATCCCTAAAGGATGGGTTCTACAAATCTAACCTCTTGAAGAAGAAGAAGAAGAAGAAGAAAAAAGACAAACAAGAAACTACTGTAATCAAGTGTTGAGTTTATTATATTGAACCGTGTAGTTACACACGTATGGCACATGATTCCTGGCGTACTTGTAGGACATACAAATCAGATAGACTACCAGCGTGATAAGCAGCAGGGTCATTATAAAGAGAAGTGGGTACAGCTTGTAGAACTGAGTGGAGAGTTGAGATATAACCAGAGCCCCCTTGACGCACTCTCCGCTAATGTGAGACAGGAGGGGGTTGGACAGGAGATGAACGTTGCTGAACTTCACCGGTTGAGAACAGCTGTGGACAAAGGACGGTCGAGGTTTAGTGGTAGAGAATGCCTCAGGTGTTGACTTCTTGCCGTAAGGTTACATAAACGGCATATGACATATTCTCATCTTCTACCCTCGGATTTCAATTCAAAACGTTAACGTTGGTTCTCGCAACTGCTTGCTCTCACCTATCCTGAACTCCTCGAGAATTTTGTTACTGGTGGTAATGTACTTTTTCGAAATCGAAAGGACCCAATAAGCCTCAGTCCATACCTAAAGATTAGAAATTAAATCCGACCCAAATGCGTAACTTTTCCCCACAACTACCTTTGCAAAAGTTAGGTTTTAGCCAAGAAGATAAGATGTTCAAATATGTAGTCTAAATATAGTATTTTGATACAATATTTTGACAGCGGAAAAAGGGCGTAAGTCGACTTACGCCCTTTTTCCATCATGAAAATTAAAAGAAAGGCTGATGTCCAGCTCATTGGACTTACTGTAGATTATAGTTGAGCTCGGGATCAGTCCTCTGTCGCTTGGCCACGTAATCTATGAGCCATTGAATGGAGCAATCACAAGTCCATGGATTAGATTGAATGTCCAACACCTCTAAACTGTCCCAGTCTCCTAACTCGTGAGGGAGTGATGTGATGGCATTGTTGTTAATGTAGAACTGAAAGCAAAGGGAGAGCACTGTTACGGGAGTGATCTATCAACAAATTGTTATATCATAATAGAGTATACCTTGTATATCCTGCTCGAATGAGACTAAAAAGTCCCTTTATCCCAGCAGTCTACACAAGGTCTCGTATTTTAAGGGTTTAACAACACAGTAGGTATGACATAATAGAAGAATAGAACGTATTGTTAACTACAGGGAATGATTTAATTATACATACGAGTAATTATTGCACCTACTTTTCCCTTGACAGTGCCTAAAAATCTATGCGTATCCTTCTTTAGTCAAATGAGGTGTACACGAACATCTTAGTGACCTTTCATTAGTAATCAGTAGACCCAACTCACCAGTATAAGGCCAGCCACTCACTATCAGGTACACCTGACAGGACGACCTTTTCAGCCGTACCTGTCAGGTCTCCCTAATAGTGTGTGTGCTCATCAGGTAGACCTGACAGACGGACCTGATCAGGTGTACCTGTCAGGTCAACCTGATAGTGAGTGACAGGCCTAAAGGATTTGGGACCCAATTCATAATTTATTTTGTAGTCTCCACGTGAATTTCTAAATGAAACTACTCGTATGTTGCAAGATATGACTTTTTACTTCTTATAAAGCTCTGGAATTTTGGGAACACCCAGTGGGGATTTCAAGTGGCTTGATTATTGGTTAATACTCACGTTACCTTACTGTTGTCATGATAAGAAAATCCTATAATATGTGTAGTATCTATGGGCACCTACACATATCGATTAGTCATTGCGTCATTCAGGAATTATGAATTAATCATTGAGTTTTTCTCATTTCTTTACTAGGCGATCTACTGAGATTTGAAATTGATTCATCACTTCTGTATTACGCGCGCCATCGGAATCGTTTCCAAAAGGAAAATCCAACTTTTTTCTTGATGTCCGCAAAACGACTCTTACCTCCTTCAAGCTCCAGTCGTTATTGAAAGAATAAGGGTGAATGAAAGTCAGTTTCGGATTGAAGTTACAATACAGGGTCTGCAGGTTCAGCAAATTCTTGAACGTGTTCTTCCGTATGGCGTAAAGCTCGCTGTTCGCGCTGATGTTTAGATTCGTGAGCACGTATTTGAAACTTTGCCCAGTCTGGCTGGGGGACTTTATACAGGGAGGATGTCAGCCTGAAGTTTCCCTTGTTAGAGATTTTTTTATAGGTTTTGTCAAAGGGAACTGTAACTGCTAAGGTCTTATCGTCCCAAAAGCGAAGAGATAAACGTTCTTGTGCCTATAAATTTCTGATCTTGCCTAGCTGATATCGACTGAAGATAACCATCGAGGAATGTTTATAGGTATAATACGATAAAATCTACGTTGAATAAGGGAGCTGGACCTTCATTATAGTGTACTGGGTGTCATAGGATATGTCCTGCCGACTGCCGCTGTTTTGCTTAGAGGTCATTGTTATTACCTTGCTTATTTATGTAGCTACAATATGAGGTAGGTAGACACTTAGACAGTGACAGGTAGGTACTTTGGTAGAAGTACTGATGTCTCATTTACTCATTTTACATATCTTAACTTGATATACATTAACATTTGTAGGTAGCTACCTCTTTACACGCGAAATATTGCGAATACATTTTTCTATACCTTGGTCATAGGTAGTAGGTACCCTCACCATTTTTTTCCACGGTTTCGAAGCAAATTTTTATCTTGTGCATAAATTAACGTTCCACTTAGAATACATTAACATTTGTAGGTAGCTACCTCTTTACACGCGAAATATTGCGAATACATTTTTCTATACCTTGGTCATAGGTAGTAGGTACCCTCCCCATTTTTTCCACGGTTTCGAAGCAAATTTTTATCTTGTGCATAAATTAACGTTCCACTTAGAATACCTATTTACAAACCAACTGCTTTATATTTTTATTTCCTACATACACCTACATTCAGTATTTCTAGATAGCAGGTATCAGGTACCTGCCTACTAGCTAGTTGGTACTGTTGGTAGTTGAAGGAAGAAAATTCAGCAAATCCTGTTTATGTGTCGTTTTTACCACATAGCAAACAGATAAACAAAACAAAGTGCAAAATCTTCGATCTAAATCTTAAGCTTTACTTAGTTCGATCAATTGTTGTTGGAAGATATTAGGTACCGTCTGTGGTCTGTACAATTTATGTAAGAGTTCTTTTGCTATTAGGCAAACAAATAGACAAAACAAAGTGCAAAATCTTCGATCTAAATCTTAAGCTTTACTTGGTTCGATCAATTGTTGTTGGAAGATATTAGGTACCATCTGTACAATTTATGTAAGAGTTCTTTTGCTATTAGGCTGCCCACAGTGCCCACTGCCCAGGGCAAAGAAGCCTTGTATACGAACAATGGACATTTTACGTTCTTGTGCCTATAAATTTCTGATCTTGCCTAGCTGATATCGACTGAAGATAACCATCGAGGAATGTTTATAGGTATAATACGATTATATCTACGTTGAATAAGGGAGCTGGACCTTCATTACAGTGTACTGGGTGTCAGGATCTAAGGGAGATGGTACCTTAAAGTCATACACCCTGAGCCGACGCGTCGAGACAGTTGCTACTTTAGAGAGATAGAGTTCTGGCGGCAATTTAAATAGGTCTTGAAAGCTTTCAGCTATAAACTCAAACTACCTACTTCACTAAAAGGAATGTCCTGCCGACTGCCGCTGTTTTACTAAGGCCAGCCACTCACTATCAGGTAGACCTGAGAGGTACACCTGATCTGCCTGATCAGGTCCGCCTGTCAGGTCTACCTGATGAGCACACACACTATCAGGTAGACCTGTTAGGCGGACCTTCGTCCCGGGCAGGAATCGAACCCGCGACCTACCTCTTACAAGGTATCATTATTTTTGTAGAAGACAGCTTTCCTGTATAAAACTTTTATAGTCACGATGAGTTACACAGTCCTATTGTTCCCGTGTACATGTGCCCTGATCTCTGTAATTTATACCTAAACTCTCTGAAACCAGTTTTCTTTATCTACCAGAGCAGATCTTACATCGATTGAACACACATTCTAGCTTGAGAACACATTCCCAAGTCTGTGGGCACCTCTGGCCTTGGCTAGCTCATTCATTATGCAATTAGATGCACTTTAACTGCGTTCCATTTTAGAGTGCACTTTTTGTCTTCAACTTTTGCATTAGACTGAGTGCACTTTTGTCTCTTATAGGTATGCACCTAGGTAGATAAGTTTTTTTTTAGGTTTGATAGTAGAGCATTAGACGGAACAATTTGTTCCGTCTGCGTCTGCGTTATAAGCGCTAGACCGCGAATTCGAATTCCGACCGGGGCGGATTTATCCTAAACGTATAATATTCGTTCTCGGAACGGCTGGCTTTCTCCTGTGCTGTCTTCCTTCTCTCTTGGATTTCGGGACGATGAGACCTTAGCAGTCAAACCTCTTTAAAAAAATGAAAATAAATTAAATCGCTACAAGTTCATGAGAACGAGCGTATTGAAATGCATTATTACAAGTTACAAGCAGTCGGGGTAATGTTAAAAGTTGCTCCAAGGCTATTGAACTCAATTCTGTAACCTGTATACCCGAGCTTTTTTATGTTTATTTTTTGACGTCTGATATCCGCTTGTCATTCGAATGTTGTCCAGCAGAAAGTTCAAGTATACATATACGTACATTAGGGTGTTGTTTTTAATATATGAAGTCCTAATATACCGTAGAATAAGTTGATAGTTTTCCTACCTATTTGTTACTCGATTGTTCTCCTTGAAGAACTGGGTTATTGCAAGTTATTTTTCTTACCAAGTTTAAGATAAGCAACCAACACCTTGACTTTATACCTATAACTCATGGGTTGTTAGGCATCATACTCGTATAAGTAGGTACCTACTCTACCTATTTAAAACAAATACAAAAATACCACGTGCTTATTCTTGCATCAGTTTATAAATAAAATATTACCTACCTACCTATTTGTTTACTTGCAATACCTACTTGCCAAAAAAAAAAAAAAAAAAAAAAAAAAACCCCCACAACAACGAGGGGAGGGGGGGGAGATACCCCTTTTTCCCAAAACA